>NC_054382.1:36961633-37261633 GCF_017654675.1 Xenopus laevis | reverse complement strand
AAATAAATAATAAAGCCACTTCAGCGTACATTCTAACAGTATTACATATTAAGACTTTTAGACAACTGGTTCTTGATTCTTAAGTCTTAATTAACCAAAGTGCCTCAAGTAACTATTTTAGCTGTGTATATATATATATATATATATATATATATATATATATATATATATATATATATATATATATATATATATATATATATATATATATATACATATATATACACACACATACACACATGTGCAATATTGATGACACTAAGCATCTCTTCATTTGCTGTTGATGACTCTGGTCTTGCTTCTTCTACTGATTATCCTTTTTTCCACCTAGCCCCTTGTTTTGACTTTCATCCGCAAATAAGACAGATTTTGGCTTTATAAACTTAAGGTGGCCATATACGTAGAGATCTGCTCGTTTGGCGATTTCACCAAAAGATCAGATCTCTCCCCAGTATGACCACATTGAGGTTGGCAATATTGGGCTGATCTGATCATGAGCCCTAATGCAGCCCATGATCGCGGGACCCCATCAACGAACAAATGCGGCAGTGATCCAACTGAATTTTTAACACTGCCCGATCGACATTTTGCCACACACAGGGGCCAATAAGATGGTCTGTCAGCATCTTTTATTGGCCTGTGTATGGCTCTAAGCAGACGCAAGAATGACTAGAGAATGCAATAGGGGTCACAGCAGTGGAGGCTGCACAGCTTCAGTTACAGCAACCAAAATCTATGGGCGTTCCATATCCTTTATGGTCAATTAAAAAAATAATCAGATTAGTAAATCTGAGCCAAAATCCAAGACAAAAGCATGAGTTAGGTGAAGAGGCGGGAACAAAGAGATGGGGCGAACAAAGAGATGCTTAGGGGCAGAATTAAATTAGAACTTTATTTACTAGAAGTTTATTTTAGTGTAATTCGACTAGGGAATAGTCCAAATCTGATTCGAATTTGAAAAAAAAAATTTAAATTTATCATGTACTGTCCTTTTAAGAACTCAAATTTGACTATTTGCCATCAAAAGCCTGCCAAATTGGTGTTTTAGCCTATAGGGGACCTCCTATGATCCATTTGGAGTTGTTTGGTGAACTTTTGAAGAAGAAAATACATTTTAAAAAAAAATACATTGTGAAAAAACTCAAATCGAATTTGATCAAATTCGATTCGAATTTGTTTCGAGTTTGCAGCTCTATCCTATTCTCCCATTTTTTTTAAAAATTTTTTTTTATAGAATTTCGATTTCAATTTGTGTTTATGGGAGTAAACAAAATAAACTCGACATTGGACCCTTGATAAATCTGCCCTGAAGACCATTTAGCACTGAACTGATGGCCTGTATCCTTAAGGGCTATTCCACACGGGGAGATAGCCTTGCGTTTGCGGTCGCGGCGACAAAGCGCCGCGCCAGTCGCCGCGACCGGCGCAGGCGACAGTTTTGTATGGGCGCCTATGTAAAAACGCCTGTGCTAACCACACGAGGCGATGCGCTTTTCAACAGTCGCCTGAAAATGCCTCGCCAGTTTAACTAAAGAAGTAGAGTTGAGGTGTTGTACATTGAGGTGGTCATTTACTTATAATCAAACCAGTTTTTTTCCACAAATCTCTAAATATTTGTGGGTTTTATATATTTCTAAAATACGCGAACAATTTAAAATTTTAAAATGAATTAAAAAATTTTAAGTGAAAAAAACAAGAAAACCTCTAAGACATAACTCTGCCATATTATCAAGTTGCTATAGAGGTCAATGAGAGCTGCGCTGATCCTGTTGGACTGCTTTAATCAATTGGACTTTTAGAGGTTTTCTTTCGGATTTTTTCTCAACTAAAAATTGTCAGATAAACTCAAATTCTTAATTTTTTTTATTCAGATTTTTTAATTTCACAGCATTCGTAGTTTGCATCCGACACGACTGTCGGAAGCAGACACAGCGTGCAGTGTCTGCATCCGTCGTGTCGCATCGGATGAATGCTACAACACCATCCGACATTTGTATTTCTTACTTTGTTTTTCGTCGCATCTGACTTGACGCCTGCGTTTTGGCACACCACGTCGGTCCTCATCTTCTGTGCTGCTGTCACTTACTGAGCTTAGGGACCCACTCACAAAATACTGAATTTATATCATATATAAATGTCACAATATAAAACTGATCAATAGTAAACAATTAGCATCCGAATTTAACAATCAGTCCTGTAGCACCATCTTATATGACAATCCTCAATTTCTGCTTAATTATTTGTGGCAACCCCTAAGCTTAGCATTTTAACAGCCGCTTAAAGGAGAAGTAACCATTGAAAATGAATGTGCCATATTTTATATTTTTATAAGGATTTTTTTTAAAAAAAAAAAGTGACCCAGTTGTTCTTGGCTGAGCTGTTTTTGTGCTTGTTGCATATCGATAGAATTTTATGTTGCTGCTTTCACAGAAAATGTATTATTTATATTCATCTTTACTAAATTGAGGCCAGTCTGTCTAAGAGTCCACAAGCATTAAGTAAAGCTTGATAAGATCATCTCACCTGACTTCCTCACTTGACTAAAATCCAGAGTTGTTAGTTTACTGGGTTTTAACAGCAAAATACAAGGTTCAGAAATTATAATTCCTTTATAATCTGTTCAAACCCTTTATTTTTCACATTTATTGTTTAATAAATGATCCTATTGATTATTGGATGCATCTACTGTAGTTCAGTAGTAAATAGAAGTTTTCACCCCCCCCCCCCCCCATGTCTAGCGTATAGAGGGCCAGCAGTAGATTCTCTTTTCAACGTTTCACCTGGGATGATGATGGGGTAGTGAAACCAAGAGCCTTTGGATGATAATGAATTATTTATACATCTGCAGTTACTTAGTAACCTCTTAATAAACCAACAATGGTTATAAATTGATTATTCCTTGCAAACCTACTATCTGTGTACAGTGTTACAGTTCAAATGTACAAGTACATCTTCTCTATGATACTGTGAGGAAATTCAAGTGCCTTACATTGTCAAGGGGGTTTTTAATGTTGGACCAAGGTTCAACATATCTAAACCTTCAACAAGCTGATTGAGTTGAATGATTAAATAGCTCAGCAACCCTGGTTGGTTCTTGGTATTCACAATAGTTTCCCTCAGAAGGATTACTTGTAACACTGTCTTCCTTCCTGGTCTCCTTTGCTGCATTCTAAAACCCTCTAGTTTAGAGATCAGTACGTGCTTTGCCATTTTTGTATCTATAAAAATGTTTACTGTAACAGCAAAAACTAATTAAAATAATTCAAGTTAAAGTTGGCAGTTCTTTCAATTTAAGGTAATAATAAGCTGCAATCCTGCAGAGCACTACATGGTGAGAGAAAACTCTCTGTGATTATGTGTGTCCATGTGCCTTGTATTTTGCATTTACTTACTAGCAGAGACAACATCGTTGGAGGAAGTGATGAGCCTAACAAGCTGCTTGCAACGTGATCCTTGTCGTGAAAACATTCTGTGAGTAGTCTGAAATTTATTTGTAATCTTAAATCTAACATTACTTGAGTTGTGCATTTCACAGAAGCCTCTAGCTGAACAAACCAAAAAAAAATCTATACGGCTTGGTGGAACTTTTGCCAAGGAAGTTCAGAAGTCTCTGTGCTTAGCTGTCTATAATGCTATAGCTATAATGCTAAAGTATATGAGAAAAAATTGTGTTTTAGAATATGATCTTTTAAAGTTAAGATATATTTATATATTTTACAGGGGTGAAAAAATAGATTTAGAAAAAGAAACCCCACCAAATAGCTATTCCTATATCACTACCAAGTTAATTAAATTGTTGCACAATTAATTAAAAACCAAGTAGTTCATAACTGGAATTATTAATAAAGAAATAAAGTGCTGTGCACTTATTGAATAAAGTGCTAGTGCAATATGTGTTGGGAGGTAAATCAGCCTCAGTAGCTTTTAGTAATAAATATAATTAATTAATTTCTATATAGCTTGAAATTTATATCACTCCACCAATTCATCCATAAATTAACTCAATACATACATAAATTCATTAGTTAATTATTTAACCAAGCTAGGATGATCAATCTGTGTTTAAAAATTGGTTTTGAAATTAATATTTTCAATAAAGTGCAATGCAATAAATATTGTGAAAAAATACTTGGTAATTGATTTAACTCATTAAAAAAGGAGGACTAAAATGACCAGAATTGGGTGTGGATTAAAAGGTCATGTGATCACAATCCATAAAATAGAATAATTCATAGAAATTGGAAAAAATAGATGGTGGAGTTGTCCCGTTATCTAACTTTTTTGTTTCTAAAACCTGGGACACCACAAAGATAAGGCAGGACAGGGTAACCGGGGCTGTGGCTTTGGTATTTAACTTGCCCTAGTAGTTGGAAGAGGCTAAGTAACCCTAAAAAGCCACAAACCCACGGCCCATTAGAATGGAAGGAAGATTGAAGATTGGTAAAGAAAAGAAGGATTTGACCCAGATCAATGCACCCCACATCCGTTGTATTGTAACCAGATTGTTTCCCTAGGAGAAGTAATTCATGAAGAGAAGAATCGAATGTTATCAGGAGAACAAATTTTAAATTAAAATTCAAAGAACGCCAACGCGCGTTTCGCTAAAGAGCTTTGTCACAGCGAAAGTAATCTTTGGAACATAAACTGTTATATGTAAATTGCTTATTAGTCACTTGACCCAGTGAGTCCTCTATAGTCCTAGACCTTTACCCATTTGGCCAATCCCCAAAATCCGTCGCAAAAGAGTCGGCCAAATACCGAACCGAATCCTAATTTGCATATGCATATGAAAATTATGGAAGGGGAAAGCATTTTTAACTTCCTTGTTTTGTGACAAAAAGTCAAGTGATTTCCCTCCCCGCCCCTGATTTGCATATGCAAATTAGGATTACGATTCGGTTCAGCCGGGCAGAAGGACTGAATCTGAATCCTGCTGAAAAAGGACGAATCCTGGCCGAATCCCGACTGAAACCTGGATTAGGTGCATCCCTAATAGGTTCATTTTATTTTGAATACTTTACATAACAATTCTGTCTCTCTTTCTGCAAGGTGTGGTCAGAATACCTTATTCCAGTCTAGAATTCAGAGGCACTAGTAGTCAGATGCCTGATAGAGACTTAGGGCTATTAACCCTGCTGCATGCCATATGGCCAGTCATGTGGATAGCTAAACCACAATGATTTAATCTAAAATGATAAACCCATAAACGTGTCGGTTACTGGAAACAAATATTTAATGTGTTTTCCATGTTCTTAGCTTTTTTAGGATTTACTTTAATTAAATGTGGGTAATTTCATTCATATGTTGTTATGTTGACAGACAAGGACAAGGAAATTGGATATCTTTATTGTACCCTAGTAAATGAGCATCTTATATACTATTCAAGTGCCAACTTTACCATATGTGAGCTTTAAGCCAGTCCCCTGCTCAGTTTGCACTGACCATAGCACTTGCCAATAAACTTATTTCCAAGTAACTACATTTTTCTATGTGGATTTCAGCATAGTGGTGGGAAAAGGTTGGCGTGTTTGCTTTCTGCTAATAGAAATTTTAAGATATTGTTGATAGTTGTAGATCTGTAAAATATTGTGACCTGAACCTTATTTATCAAAATACGATTTTTTTTTCCCGAATTTTTTAAATAAAATAAGTCCGACTAACTAGAATCCACGATTAGATCTTATTTATTATTTAAAAAGAACGGTTTAATTGGATCGGGGACAAACACCGATTTTGATGGAGCTTTTTCTAGAAAATCCAGAATTTTTTGAATTTTTACCAGAAAAGTCTGAAATAGTCAGATTTCCGGGCTAATACCAGTGCAGACCGCAGAAACTTCCAAATAGGATAGGAACCTCTCTCATACAACCTTGGTTGGTCTGCCTGTATTTGGATTCAGACTTTTTCCATCCTCTGGGTTTAATAAATCTTGAATTTTTCAAGTTTTTGGACTTTAATAAATAACCCCCTGCATGTTACTGTTATATGCTGATGCAATGAAACTACTATTGTATAGCACACACATTGAATTGCTAAGACTCATTTACAGGCGTAAAATGCATTTTAACATTTGTAAATGCAATATAAATGCGCTTTATTATTTATCAAACTATTTTATTAGAGCAATACTATACATTTAGGGGCCGATTCACCAAGGGTCGAATATCGAGGGTTAATTAACCCTCGATATTCGACTGGGAATTAAAATCCTTCGACTTTGAATATCGAAGTCGAAGGATTTTAGCACAAATAGTTCGATCGAACGATTGAAGGAATTCTAAGGATTTTAATCCAACGATCAAAGGATTATCCTTCGACCAAAAAAATTTAGGAAAGCCTATGGGGACCTTCCCCATAGGCTAACATTGACTTCGGTAGTTTTTAGATGGCGAACTAGGGGGTCGAAGTTTTTTCTTAAAGAGACAGTACTTCGACTATCGAATAGTCGAATAGTCGAACGATTTTTAGTTCGAATCCTTCGATTCAAAGTCGAAGTCGTAGTCGAAGGTCGAAGTAGCCCATTCGATGGTCGAAGTAGCCCAAAAAACACTTCGAAATTCAAAGTTTTTTTACTTCGAATCCTTCACTCGAAGTTAGTGAATCGGCCCCTAACTGTTAGGGGCCGATTCATGAAGCTCGAGTGAAGGATTCCAATGAAAAAAATTCGAATTTCGAAGTATTTTTTTGGTACTTCGACCATCGAATTGGTTAAATTCGTTCGAATTCGAACGAAATCGAACGAATCGAACGAAAAATCGTTCGACTATTCGACCATTCGATAGTCGAAGTACTTCCCCTTTAAAAAAAACTTCAACCCTCTACTTCGGCAGGTAAAACCTACCGAAGTCAATGTTAGCCTATGGGGAAGGTCCCCATAGGCTTGCCTGTGATTTTTTGATCGAAGGATTTTCCTTCGATCGTTGGATTAAAATCCTTCGAATCGTTCGATTCGAAGGATTTAATCGTTCGATCGAACGAAAAATCCTTCGATCGATCGATCGCAGGGTTAGCGCTAAATCCTTCGACTTCGATATTCGAAGTCGAAGGATTTCAATTCGAGGGTCGAATTTCGAAGTATTTTTAACCCCTTAATCTTAAAATCAGGTGAATTCTTGTATATCTGTTCAGGTAAATGCTTCTTTTTCCCTTAACTAATACAGACACCTATAAAGTTTCCCTGAATTTAAATAGAACTATGAATTTAATCCTCATTAAAAAAATAAATAAATCCCATAGCACAAAGTTATTAGGTCTGAATCTATGTTTAAAAGTGCCATTAATTCATTTACCCCAAATGTTCATTAACAATGTAAATGTATGCTAATGTTCCATGAGACAAGGAAGTGACTAATGACTCCTCGCACTAACAACACTTAAAATGAATAGAAACTTAAGATAGCTAATCTTGAAGTAATTAAGACCCTCATTCAGCTTGGCATCGCTGTATGCTCTAAAACAGCTGTCAACTGATTAAAAAAATGATGATATACAGTATATAAAAATCACATATAAATATCTCCCATGTACACATTTCCTCTGGCCTTCAATGCTTTGGCATGAATCTATAATAATAAATTGTGCTTTAAGTGTGATTTACATTGGCAAGCACCAACTTCTCTTACAGAAGGGTAAAATTTCTTTGGAATTTGCCTTGTGATTTCCTACTGATATCTCGTCGGTAAAATTAATTAATTGTGCATTTTTTTTAAAATCTTTTCTAAAAACAATTTGCTATGTATTATGCTCACATAATGTTGCTGGTATGTTATGATTAGATTGATGATATAGGATGGTGCAGCTGGAATCCAAGGCTATCCATACCCCAATTTTATCCTTGGGGACAACCATGCAGGTAAAGGAAAATGTAAATAGATACTGCTTATTACATATTCTCCAACTCAAACAAGAATAAACCATTCTGGAATGCTGTAAAATATTCTTGCGTAAGATTGGGTTTTAGTTCATTATTGTAATACTATTGACAATAGACCTTATTTGCGGTTACAGGTCCAGGATCCAGGTAAAGCTGGTGTCTAAATTATTTCTTTATCTTTACCTTTATCCATGCCCTGAGTCCATAGTAGTATTCATTCTTTAACATCTGCAAAAGAAACAAAGGTTCATATATTACAACAAGTTTCCAACTCCATGATTTGTAGGATGCACAATATCTAAATTTTTCATCCATCTACCATCACTTTACTGTAAAGCCTTGTCTTGGCAGGTTAGTAGCCACCTACAACATACACCATCTTAACTGTTGTGTACCAGTCTCTTCTACAGTTAAATAAAAGAAATGATCACCTATTTATACAGGAAAAACTCTAATGCTGGATTGGGCCAATACCCCTTCACAATACTCCATATGTTACCACTGAGTTAACAACATTGCTGGGAAAAAGGATGCAATTATTTTTTCTTGCAGAGTTAGATTTTGTACTTGCACCTTCTCTATTGCAGGATTATGTAGCTTCTCTCTAGAAAATTATTAGTAGTCCTATCTGCAGCAATTTTGTATCTATATTTATTGGATGCAATGCCTTTATCTCTTCAGAATTGTCCCTTATGAATCCCCAGTTATGAAAACTGCTAACACAGAAAAGATTATTTCTATGTACCAGGTTCCTTTACAGATGAGTTTCAAATCTTCTGCTCTGTATCTAGAAAATTAATAAATTATCCTCTTTCAATATTTTCAAAAGTTTCCAAACCTGTCCAAAGTATCAGAATAGCATAACAAGTCTAAAATAGCATTAAATATTAGCAAAAGGAAAAAAAGTTTAGTCTCAAGAGAATGCAAAGAATTATTAGCAAAGGACAGTGCAAATGTTGCCCTCCATAGCAAGCTGCCTTGCGTGCATTTATCCTGTGTGCTTTGGGATTCTTTCTGCCATTTCCAACCTAATCACATTTTTTTAATAAAGAAATCTTACAACACATTAATGAATCAAACTGTACCTGTCCCACAAGCGTTGCCCCCAGCATTTCCCCCTAAGTCTGTACCTGTGCCACCAGCAGGGCCGGGCCAAGGTAGTTTGGCACCCTAGGCAAGGGCTTCAATCAGCGCCCCCGTTCTCCCACCTAATCAGGTTTTTTTAATAAAGAAACCTTACAACACATTAATGAATCAAACTGTACCTGTGCCAGCCATCAGAACCCAAAATATTGCCCTTAATCTGAACCTGTGCCAGCAGCACCCAAAATATTGCCCCCAATCTGTACCTGTGCCAGCCAGCCAAAATATTGCCCTCAAATGTGTACCTGTGCCCCCAGCATTGCCCCTAAGTCTGTACTTGTGCCACCAGCATTGCCCCCTAAGTCTGTACCTGTGCCACCAGCATTGCCCCCTAAGTCTGTACCTGTGCTACCAGCATTGCCCCCAGCATTGCCCACTAAATCTGTTCAACATCCAGCCCAGCCCAGTCAGAAGAATTGGCCGTATCGCCTGACTCTTCTCTTTAGCCACAACGCGCCAGGCAAGCACTTGCGGAGTGACGTCACCGTGTGCCACAGCGCTTACTACCGCACATGCACTTTTCACTTCCACATCATTTCAGGCAGTAGATGCCGCAGCCGAGCAAAGGGCAAGTAAGAGGGAGGTGGGGACTGGAGTAGAGTGGAACGCTGCTGCTGGAGACAGGGCCGAAGTTCAAACTTAAATAAACAACTGAAAAAAAACCTATTTTCTTTACCTTCTAAAGTGCGCCCACCTATGACTGCGCCCTAGGCGGCCACCTACTCTGCCTACGCCTAGTTCCGGCCATGCTGTCAAGACCAAAGCATTGGTTTCAAAGGCTCAATCCTCCCCCTCTGCTTACAGCTTTTAAGAAGACAGAGACTGCCCAGACCAACAACAAATTTTTATGGGCATAAGACCACAATTAAAGGGATGGGTGTGGGGGTGCTGCAACCACACGTAAGGCCATTCTTTCTGCAGAATAGTACAAGTACAAAATACACAAAAAGGGTGGTTATGGGAGCATTTTAATGCTGCGCATGCGAAGTTGAAGCCAATTTCTGACTTGCCCCAACTGCACATGCTCCCGCAGGCTTCATGTCGGCGAAGAGACCCAAAGATAATACAAACTGACTAAAGATGGTGACCGAGAGCTCCGCTGTGCTTCTCTGCATTCAAGGGTCAGATTTGATTCAAAGATATAGTTCCTACAGCAATAAGTTCAATTTCAAAAGACCATTAATCCGTTCTTGGCATTAGTAATATTTCTAACTGACAGCTATGGCACATCAACTTGGATTCTAATCATGTTTATTTTTCTCAAAATTTGTTTATTTTCTTTTTTAAGTGTGTATATCTAATTTAAATCTTCATCTTACCAGATGGTATTTAATACAGCCGCTTGGTTGGTTGGTTGATGTGCATTGCAAATCTCATGATACAGCAACTTAGTGCTGTGTGATTTAGTAAGCCCACTGCAAATACTAACCGTGAAAAGCTTTGTGTTTCTTCCCTGCTTTATCTCTGAAGGCTTGTACCCTGATGTCGGCAGATATTGGTAATCAAATGCCAGGTGCAAATCAAGTGGAGGGGAAATTAAAACGGAATAGAAGCCTTGCATACATTTTTTAATGGCATATACTATACCTTGTTGTTTAACATGAATATCAACTAAGCCAAATTCAGCAGCATTTTGCTTGGAACTTAGAAACCAGCTGTGAAATTGTTTTTACATTAATTACTATTAATACTTATCGGCTATTGAGCAATGTACTCCATTGTAATGACACCTATAACATTGGGGAAAGTGTAACTTATCAGTATTACAGTTAATGGAGAAGGAAAGCTAATGAAGCAGTTTATTGCCAATAAATTAGCCACAATAGTGCAACACTATATTTATTCTGCAGGATGCTTTACCATACAAGTAAACAGCTCTAGATATTCTCTGTTTGTTTATTGAACAGCATTTGTGCAATGCCAACACAGAAGTGTATAAAGAATGAATAAATCTCTTCAGTCTGTGTAGTCTGTTCTTATTTTTTTTTCCAATGATCAAACTGTAGTACATGGGCATAGCTGGCTGTCTTTCAAAACTAATAAATGTTTATTGATGGGTGCAGTAATGATTAGGCACATCTTGGCACATGTATTTAAGCAGTATTTTTTATCTTCAACTTAACTTTTAGCAGAATGTAGAGGTTAATAAGATAATATGCAACTGGTCTTCATCTTTTAGTTGTTTTGGATCGCTCTGTTCAGCAGCTCCGCAGTTTGGAACGTCAGTTTTCTGGTTGCATCCAGCTGATTAAATTTATGTCAATAACTGAAGACTTACGATAGTGCTACACAAGTAAATTGTGAAATTGTAGCAGCTGACGAAGAACCAGGTTCCATCTATTTAAATATTTATTTATTTCTGTGAATTATTTTTCCAGAAAGGACAAATATTTTTAGTGTTCTTGAACTGACACGCAAATATTCTAGCCACACTCTGCTTTCTGGCTATAATATTCCTACGTTTTTTCAGCTTCTTCTTAATCTCCATCAGAACAACAGTTCTTAAAAGGTCTTTTTAATTATTCAGCTATACAAATTTAAAACTTATTTTGCAAATGCCTGATACATTTTTTTCAAGCTCTTTATTCTTACATTTGCAACACCCTTTGTCCTTTATTGTACTGATGGCTCAAAGTGATAACCAAAGAAAGTCTCTGTTGTACTTAACTGTATTGAATTTCCAAGGAGATCCAGACTGACACTTTTTGCTCAGTGTCATGAATCTGTCTACTGTATGAATTGACCCAATTATAGTTTAAAATATAAAGGATGGAGTGCGCCAAATGTAATATAAACCATAGTATTATGGTTTAGTATACACTAGCTGAAATATGCAGTTTTGTCTAAGGAATTCAAATCTTTAAAATGACAGTATATTTTTTTTTTAAGAAGCACTCTGCATGGAAAACATTTGTTCTGCTAAGAAGTTTTCCTTGCTTTGGAATGCAACAATGTCATTGGTCATATACTGTCTCTTCCCAACACTCACTTGTAAACCAATTACGATTGCAGGCAAATATACAACAATAACAGGTTTAGCACCCCTGTACCAATGCATTGCTGGGTTGTTCTCACATAATATGAAATAGTGACATCTCATTGGTTATATGTGATGTGGAGGTAAAAGGATGGCAGATTTAAGATCAGCACCTTTGAACACACTTTCGTCTTTTGCTACAATGCCCTGCTCAGTAGTTCTACAATATTATGGCCCAAATATATTTGAACCAAAAGTTCTTGTGAATGAGATGATGATCGCTGATGTATGCAATTTTTTAGCAGTCGGGGAATATCCCCTTTTATTGTGCCTATTTATCTCATACCAGGGATCATGGATCAGTTTCAATACATCAAAATACTTGAAGAGGTCATGTTGCCTTCTGCCAAAGAGGATATGCAAGTAATACCAGTAAACAAGAAACATCTTGATTTCAGACCAACAAGATTGATGTTATGGAGTGGCCAGCCTAATCCCTGGACCTTAATCCAAAAGAAACTTGTGGGATGACATCAAAAATTCTGTTTCTGAGGCAAAACCAAGAAATGCAGAAGACTTGTGAAATGTAACAGGTGCCAGAAGTTGGTGGACTCCACGCAACACAGATGGGCAGCAGTTCTCAAAAACACTGCTTAAATAACTAAATATTAGTTCAAATGAAAGCAAAATCTTGACACATTTTTCAGTTTATACAGTGAATGTTTGTGTGAATGTTTGAATCTGTAAAGAAGAATGAAGACACTGCAATTTTTTAGACCAGGCTTATATTCCCTTTTCTTAAGTTTCTGTAAAGGAATAACACAAATTTGACAAAGTATTCATGTTTTGATTTGGAATAGAGTCTGCAGTGTTCCCAATGCATTTGCCTGCATGAAAATTAAAGCTGTTATAAGGATTTTGCCCTTTATTCACTTTTTTATGTACACTGCTACAATTTTGAACACAACTGTACATTCCAGTTTGGTACGATTCTTTAATATGCCACTTAATATGATGTAAACTATGTGCTTAACTATTCTTTTGTGGGGTTTAGTTTTCCATTAAATCAAAATCAAAGAGAAAAAAGTTGAGCTGAGTTCGCCTTTAATAAAACTCTATTTGTATTTGTACAAATTTGTATTTGTTTTACCAAAGCCAGTTATAAACTACATACATACAGGAAGCTTAGGGGTACTAATAAACATCACAAGAAGAGATGCTCGGGACATATGGATATTTAGAATTGTACATATTTTGTAAGTACGTGCTTTTTAGACACAGTAGATTTGGAAATTAGTTGTGTTAATCAGGCAAGCAGAAAGACCAAAACAGAAGGAGGCTATTTGTATCAATTTGGATAGCTGAAGCCGTAATAAACTGAAATATCTATGATGTTTTATGTAATGCTGTTTTTTTTCTTCTTCTAACTATGGTTAACATTTTGCTTGTAAGTTTGTGTCCTGGCCTATAGCAATCAGTTTCTGTCCAACTCCGACACCTATCCATGTTTAACATTTTGCATCTGACCTGTCAGCTGTTTCAAGGCTGCTTAGGTATTTTCTTTGTCTAATGGAAATCTTTTTTTTTTTTCATTCTGAAAGTGATTCAGCTGTGAGAACCTGCATACATTAACGATGACAAAGAAGCTCCAGAATGAGCCAACATTTGTATTTGTTCTTTTTTGCATTGCCTAATGATGAATTGCACACTCAAGTGTTCCAGGTTATTTTTCCTTTCCTGTAATAATAAATGTCTTCACTGTTTACCTTTTCCGTTACAGCTCTTTATTATTACTAATCCGTTGTAATTATATATATAATTTTTTTTAGCAAACGTGAAGGTACTTTTAATTCTGTTACAAAGCCTCACAGCTAGAAACCCATAAAACTCAGACTGTAGACTTTATATTAAGAAATAGTGTGCTCTTCTTTGAAGTTGCAATTCTTTTAAATAAGTACAATAAAGCTATCAGATAAAAAAGCTTCTCAAATCCAAACAATTAAGTGCAGGTTTGGAAACAATTAATTACACAATAAATCATATAGGAAGGAATAATGAATGGGATGACAATACAAAAGAGTATTTTCCCAGCAAACATCAAATATTGGATTGTATCTACCTAGTTGTATCCAACTGTACTGGCTAATTTATCAGTAGTGATGGGCGAATTTATTCGCCAGGCGCGAATTCGCGGCGAATTTGCACGATTCGCGGCAGGCGAATAAATTCGCGAAACGCCCGCGAAAATTCGCCGAAAAAATTCGGCATAAAAAACGGGCGCCGGCATAAAAAACGGGTGCCTGGTGGAGCACCTTCAGGCCTGCACCTTATTTATAATACACAAGGCCAGATCATTATTGCCACCAAAACCTGGGGGCTGTCAGTAATTACAGGATCCTGTGGAGGAGCAGTAACTCGGCCTGTCGCAAAGTAGGCTGCAGAAGTCAAAGTGTAGATTTCTATGTATTCTGTACCTCCTTTCTAAATGTGTACCAATTAGAAATAAAGTGAGGGGCCCATTACCTAAGGTCCATTACCCAATCATTCTTTAGGACCAATATTCTGAGTATTTTTTTTTCCTTGGATCAAAAAATAGTGGTTTAACTAATAAATAAAAAGACAGGGTACTATATGTTCAAGTTTGTTTTGTATTGCTCCTCCTGTAAAACAGAAGTACTCAAGCCTTAACTTTATAAGATATAAAGAAATAATACATAATGTTGCCACTGCTGCCTGCACTTCAGCTACATTTTTTCCAAAGCCCGATCCAACATGCTAGTTCCTTTACAAAAGTCAGACTAAATAGGTTAAAGGCTAACAGTAGAAGAGTTAATTTCATATGGACACTTTTAAAGGGCCAATATACGCCAAGGGTACATGAGTACCATTCATACGGCTTCTGCTGAACATACATTTTACCTATTGTGTTAATCACAAAAAAACTGTTTGTTTTTTTTGGTTATTTCTTGAGCTTAACAGGAAAAACAAGGAAATTAAAGATGCTTCAATACTATTGCAGATATAACCCCCCGTCATAATTCCTGCTAACAAAAACAGTCATAACAAAGGGGGACATGTGTGGGTTATATACTGGTAATCTAACTTGCAAGGACCAAACATGGAGTAACTTTAATTTCCCCCTTTATCAAACAATGAGAAAAGCATAATAGTTTGGCTGTTTTGTAATACTGCAGTTACCATTGACCTCCACGCTCCAACTCTACTTTAGATGATGTTTTGCTTATTTAGATCCACTTTAAAAAATTAAACTCGATCAGCAGTCAGACACCTTTTTTCAACTACAGTGTTGAATCTTAATTATGTGCCCACCACTTTTTGTACATGTCTCCTGTTAGAAATCATTGGGCCATGCTACAGATAAAAATTGCAAATATCTGCCCATGCATGTAGCCAAAGAAGATGGGGGACAGCCAGTATTATACTTACTATACAGTTATAGTGTATGTTATGTTTTTATTCATGGAATATTTCCATTTCATGATAATTAAAAGTAACACTTATAAAACAGGTGCGTATCTGATATTGCTTATCTTATTTTCTGTAATGCTGCCGGTATTCACTATGCTAATAATCTTCAAATCATCTAGAGATGTTCAGTATAGGGTAAAGCTGCAAACAGGCAGGCTGAAACACATTTTCATGATATAATTCATTAAATACAGATAGTTCCGTGTAGTCATATTAGAACTATAAGGAAATAAATAGTGAGTAGTCACCAAATCTTATATTGAATATTATTATAATTGATATTAAATAGGGGATGTGAATGTATAAAACAAGCTTTCCTGGTGGGTATTTTACCTTGCAGTCAGCGGAAATTTGCAGCAAACCTGATTTGCTTACTGGTGGCCAGAACAGATGTTATCTTGATAGAAGAAAACGAAAATTAGGAATGTTGAGCCACAGTCTATTTAATATTCCCCCCCCACACCTTACACAGAGATAGTGTTTCCACTGAAAGAAGATGATCAGAGTTTGATTTCTAGGCAGGCGGTAGAGTTATAATGTGTTTGCTTGCATTTTTATCTATCATCACATTTGATCAAATCAACTGTAATCAAATGTTTGCATTTCATTTAGAAACATAGTGCATGAGACAACAATCTTTTGGAAATGAGAACTATACACTTTATATGTGAGAAAGGAGTATTAGTAAGGCCAAAGACACTCTGAAGAACTAACTACTGGAAAGTACTGGTATAAAAGCATCTGTGCCAAATCTACTTGTGCAGCTGAATGGCTATAAGTTTATAGTGCCCAACAGCTATGACGGCACCTTGTGCCTCCTACAGTGTCAAGCTGTCAGACTCTGCTGAGATTCGAGTCAGGGACCTTTGGGTTTCTGGCCCTGTGCCTTAACCATTGGGCGAGGTGAGCAGCCTGCAGGGTTGCTCACTATCTATTACCTGGCCTTTACAGCTTTATCCCAGCAGCAGCCTGATTGGTGGGTTGAGGTCAGCTAATCAGGGCTGACCCTATAGAAGGCCAGCCCTCCTCACCATCATTGTCTGAGCATTAACCTATATTAGCACTATGGCGTCGCCTCTAGCTAAAGGTTCCTGCTCTAACCTCCTGTCCTTTCCTTGTCCTTTCCTTGTCCTGCCCTACCTTGAACCTTACCTGGTTACCTTGCCTTATTCTGTGACTGTCTTGGCTTATCCTTATTCTGCCTTGTCTTTACTTGACCTTCACCTGACCTTGCCTTGCCTGTTCCTGCTTTCCAGTCCTCTCCTGCTTCCAGACCTGTGCTGCCTTATACCCTGTACCTTGTCTTAAATCTCCCATTGTCTTGTTCTGCGTTTTCCTCCCATTTCTGCTATCCAGTCCTTCTGCTCCAGCCAGCTTTCTGTTCCTCCCGTTTTCCAGTCCTCCTGCTCCAGTCCTGTCCTGTTCTGTCCTGTCCAATCCAGCCTGTCCCGATCTACGTCCGCTCCATCCTGTCCTGGTCTAAGTTCGCACTGACTCATTGTCCGCTTCACCCGGTCCAGACTGATTCATCGCCATCTTCACACTGTTCCTGCCTTCCCTTTACATGTTCCGTGGGCTCAGCCAGTTCCTGCCTAAAGGACTCACCTTCCTCCTCTGCCCCCTCCCCCAACCTAATCCTTGATACAAGCTTTCTTCAGCATTCCTTAAAGTTACTCTGTTGTTTATCATTCATTTGGCTGTAGCTATAGTGGCAACATTTAGGACTGTTTTGTAGTGTTTTTAATGTCTTGCCATGTAACCACCCATCACCACTGTTTAGAAGTCCTTTAATCTCAGATGTGCAGACAGCTCTTAAAGATTTACATGAATTTGTACCAGAAAGAAAGGAACTGCAAAGAAGAGCTAACGAGGTCGCACAGCCTTGTTAATAAATATAATTATATTGTGTGTGCAACTTGGAAACCATGAAAGGAATAATTAATGCCTTAAAATTTTTTTGATGAGTGCAAATAAATTCATTCAAAATAAATTCATTGTGTCCACACTTTGATGTGTTGTCATTATTATATCTTGTGATAAACAATTAAGAGCTAATAAAGTGCAATAGTGTAAGGAGTGCTAATTACGTAAGCAACAGTTCCCATTCCACTAGTCCAGTGGTCCCCAACCAGTAGCTCGCGAGCAACATGTTGCTCTCCAACCCCTTGGATGTTGCTCCCAGTGGCCTCAAAGCAGGAGCTTATTTTTGAATTCCAGGCTTGGAGGCAAGTTTTGGTTGTATAAAAACCAGGTGTACTGCCAAACAGAGCCTCCTGTAGGCTACTGGTTCACATAAGGGCTACCAAACAGCCAATCACAGCCCTTATTTGACATCCCCATGGACTTTCTCATGCTTGTGTTGCTCTCCAACTCTTTTTACATTTAAATGTGGCTCACGAGTAAAAAAGGTTGGGGACCCCTGCACTAGTCTATAGAAGAAGGAATCACTCAATTAAACATAACATTTAATAGTTCATTTAAAATCAAAAGAGGGAATTAATGACAAATAAAAACACTTAAAAAAATGATGTATCCCGATCTGGTTTCACAGTTATAAGGATTGCAGTATATCTGAGTAATGAAAATACTGGTCCCACCTAGATCATTACATCAGCCTATATGCCCTCTGATAGTAGTATGAGTTGGGGTGGGAAGCAGGAGGGTGTCTATAGTAAAAGAAATTAGGTAGCTTCCATTGTGGGAAAAGCAACGGACAAACCAACACCTTGTATGCTGGACCTTGAAGTATTGCACAAGTGTTAATTCCAAAATGGTGTGCAAGGAGAGAAAACTGACACTTTGTCTGTATAATACTGCAAGGTGCAGTACACTGGGTCTGTCCTCCGTTTGTATGCACTACCTTTGGTTATTTAACCTATTGTGTTCATGTTCAAACTTTTGGTGTTGCTTTAACACAAGACATAGGGAATAGACCATACCTACTTAGGTGCCTCTGAGAGGACAAAGTGTCAGTTTACTCTCCTTGCACACCAGTTTGGAATTAACACTTGTGTGATACTTCAAGGTCCAGATACAAGACACACCAGCACAACATGGATAATTCCAGCAGGATTTGACCTTGCTCGTTTATTTGCGGATGCAACGTTTCGGGGCGTGACCCCTTTCTCAAGCAGATGCTTGAGAAAGGGGTCACGCCCCGAAACGTTGCATCCGCAAATAAACGAGCAAGGTCAAATCCTGCTGGAATTATCCATGTTGTGCTGGTGTGTCTTGTATCTATACTGCTTCCGAGGTTGTCCAATTCCTCTAAACATCTAGCACCTGGAGTTCGTTTGACTTCGGACGGCCAGGTTGTGCGAGTGTAAGTTTTTCTTTTTTGTAACTTATACTTCAAGGTCCAGCATACAAGGTGATGGTTGTCTGTTGCTTTTCCCACAATGGGAGATACCTAATTTCTTTTACTATAGACACCCTCCTGCTCCCCACCCCAACACATACTACTACTAGAGGGCCTATAAAATGATGTAATAATCTAGGTGGGACCAGTATTTTCATTACTCAGATATACTGTAATCCTTACAACTGTGAAACCAGCTCGGGATACATAAATTTTTTAATTGTTTTTATATTTCATTAAGTCCCCTCTTTTGATTTTAAATGAACGATTAAATGTTATGTTTTATTGAGTGATTCCTTCTTCTACAGACTAGTGGAATGCGAACTGTTGCTTACGTAATTAGCACCCCTTACACTTTATTAGCTCTTTATTGTTTATCACAAGATATAATAATGACAACACGTCAAAGTGTGGACACAATGAATTTATTTTGAATGAATTTATTTGCACTCATCAAAAAAAATGTTTAAGGCATTAATTATTCCTTTCATGGTTTCCAAGTTACACACACAATCTAATTATATTTATTAAGAAGGCTGTGTGTCCTCGTTAGCTCTTCTTTGCAGTTCCTTTCTTTCTGGTACAAATTCAAGTTTTTGTTCTATCCTTGCAGATTGAATATATGCACGACCTTGTAATGTTGTCTTTAGTAACCCCTAGCCTATAGCATCTTTGGTTCAGACTTCCTTAGAAGCATTACCCTAGCCATAGTTTCTTGTGAAAAATGAACAGAGGGAGTATCTTTTCCATAGTTACCCATAAAGAATGATTCTGCCAATCAATTCACTCTCAATCACTGGGGTCTCTTCGTCTGGCCCAATAGTGGCCTAATAACTGGAGTCATGTATAGCTATATAGAAGTTCCACTGATGTGTACCGCTGCTCCTCCAAAGTAACCAGTAATGCGCTCAGATGGAGGAACCATTGATTTGTGCCAAAAACAAAGATAGATGAGCTGTGAAAATGCCAAAAACAGGGAGAATAAGGGCACCATACCAAATAAATTTAAATCAAAAGCGAGGAAATAGAAATAAGGGAGGATTTCACAATTCACTCCACTCTGAAGTTGTATACAAGTATAGGACCTGTTATTCAGAACGCTCGGGGCACTGAGGTTTTTCAGATAATGGATCTTTCTGTAATTTAGATCTTCATATCTTAAAGGACCAATAACACCAAAAACTGAAAGTGTTTTAGAGTAATGAAAATATCATGTAGTGTTGCCCTGCGCTGGTAAAACTGATGTGTTTGCTTCAGAAACACTACTATAGTTCATATCAACAAGCTGCTGAGTAGCAATGGCGGAAATTGAAAAACGACTATATGGCACAGGATAAATAATGGATAACAGATAGCATTATGTTCTACAGAGCTTATCTGCTGAGTAACCTGTGCCTTTTCTCCTTTGAATAGCTGCCCCCATGGCTACACAGCAGCTTATTTATATAAACAATAGTAGTGTTTCTGAAGGAAACACAGCAATTTTACTAGTGCAGGACAACACTACATTATATTTTTATTAATTTAAAACAATTTCATTTTTTGATGTTACTGGTCCTTTAAGTCTACTAGAAAATCATGTAAACATTAAATTAGCCTAATATGATGGTTTTGCTTTCAATAAGGATTAATTATATTTTAGTTTGGATCAACTACAACTTCCTGTTTTATTATTACAGAGAAAAAGGAAGTCATTTTTTGGATAAAATCTTTTCTGAGGGATGGCCTTTCCGTAATTCTGAGCTTTCCAGATAACGGGTTTCCAGTAATGGATCCCATACCTGTATTACCAATTGAAAAATGAAGATGTGAAAAACTTTTAACCTCTCAGGTTAGTTAAAACAAACATTGTCATTACAAAAACAGTAATGAACGGTGATTAAAGATCAGCTGTAATCCTGTCCAAAATGATATATTCAGATGGATTCAAATGGAGTCCAGTTACTAGCTGCATAAACACTAGGTAAATACATAATCATTTATACAAGTCATGCTGCTATTCAGCACAATTTTATTTTCCATTCTGTACATCGTTCTTTTCATAAACGATTATTAATCTAATAACAAACAACCAACTTGTTTGTAAATAGCATTTGCCACAGTTTTACACCTGCTTCAGAGACAAGGAAATATGGTTAATAATGAATAATTTGCAAGTGCAACATTCTAATATGAATGCAAAATTAAGGGTGCTATGACTGTATTCACAAAAGTACCTAGGCCTACATGCATTGAGAATCTTGCAGCGAGTGCCATTTGCCTGTCCAGCCTGCTATGATGAATTGTTTGAATTTGTGTACTTGGGGCCACACCAGTTTTGATCTGCCAGTAAATCCAGAGTTTGTTTAGTGGGTTGTACCTATACACACTGACCTGCATCAAGTGAACTGTGCTACAGAAGTGACCTGATACTTATGTAATGCTGCGTTGTCGAACTGTACACAAGATGAATTTTGTGTAAATGTTGAGTATTTTGGGTAAATAATTGAGATTTGCATCTGGATGTTGCACTCTGCACATACAGTAGCTCTGGACTGGTAAATGAGCCCTATTGTGTTAATCAGATACTTTAAAGGAAAACTATTCCCCCAAAATGAATACTTAAAGGGATACTGTCATGGAAAAACATGTTTTTTTCCAAAACACATCAGATAATAGTGCTGCTCCAGCAGAATTCTGCATTGAAATCCATTTCTCAAAAGAGCAAACAGATTTTTTTATATTCAATTTTGAAATCTGACATGGGGGTAGACATTTTGTCCATTTCCCAGCTGCCCCAGTCATGTGACTTGTGCCTGCACTTTAGAATGGAATTACTTTCTGGCAGGCTGTTATTTCTCCTACTTAATGTTACTGAATCAGTCTCAGTGGGACTTGGCTTTTACTATTAAGTGCTGTTCTTAGATCTTCCAGGGAGCTGTTATCTTGTGTTAGGGAGCTGCTATTTAGTTACCTTCCCATTGTTCTATTGTTAGGCTGCTGGGGAGGAAAGGGAGGGGGGTGGTATCACTCCAACTTGCAATACAGCAGTAAAAAGTGATTGAAGTTTATCAGAGCACAAGTCACATGACTAGAGGCAGCTGGGAAATTTACTATATGTCTAGCCCCATGTCAGATTTCAAAATTTAATATAACAAAATCTGTTTGCTCTTTTGAAAAATGGATTTCAGTGCAGAATTCTCCTGGAGCAGCAATATTAACTGATGCGTTTTGAAAAAAAACATGTTTTCCCATGATAGTATCCCTTTAAGCAACAGATAGTTTATATCATAATAAGTGGCATATTAAAAAAATCTTACCAAACTGGAATATATATTTAAGCTTAAATATTGTCCTTTTACACCTCTTGCCTTGAGCCACCATTTTGTGATGGTCTGTGTGCTGCCTCAGAGATCACCTGACCAGAAATACCGCAGCTCTAACTGTAACAGGAAGAAGTGTGGAAGCAAACGACAGAACTCATTGGCTCATGTGATCTAACATGTATGGTTTGTTTGTGTGCACCGTGAATTGTAGGATCCCAGAGGCAGCCCTTATTTTTTTTTAAATTTTCATTTATGATTACCCAATGGCACATACTATTAAAAAGTATATTATTATATATTATTTACATAAAGCAGGGTTTTACGAGCTGAGCTGTTTTATGCAACATATTTCTATAGAGACTTACATTGTTCGGGGGTATAGTTTTGCTTTAATGTCACAACTGCCTTTGTCACAAATGTCCAGCATCTTAATTTCCAGCATTTCTTTGTCATTTTGCCCCTTCTCCCATCCCCCCCCCCAGGGATCAATCCTTTCTGGACTCTGGCTCTAATCTCTGGGACATTTTTCATTCCTGTAAACTGAAGGCTTTTAAATTAGCAAGGGATGAAATTACACATCTTTCTTTCTAGGAATATATTTGAGAATTACTAAATTCTTGCAAAAGAGAGAATTATTTACCAGTGTAATATTGGGTCATCATAACTCATTGACAGTAGACCACATAACTGAATAATGTCTTCTTTCAGTGAGATACATCAAATGAGATCAACAATTATGACTCATAAACATGCCTTGTAGGCATAAAACAGCAGGGAATTAGAATGCGAGGCTGATGCATATGCATGTAAACAGACTCCCAATAGAATAACATGGGTTTTGATTGATAGGTTTAGAATTGTAACATATGTAAACCTCTTAATCCTGCTTTTTTGTGCAGTTAACATAAAATGCTATTCACTTGATAAGGAAAGAAAAGTTTTTCAAGGTGCTAATTCTGGAAGACACATCTGTGTTTTTTTCATTTGTTTTGTTATTGTTACTTGCAGGACTAACCCCTATAAGTAATAAAAGGCACTACGTTTGCCCAGTAGCAGTAACCCATAGTAGCCAATAAGATATTTGCTTTTAAACAGGTGACCAGTAAGTGATACCTGCTGATTGGTTGCTATGGGTTACTGCACCTGTGCAAACTTAGTGCCTTTTATTACATAACCCCATTATTATTTTAACTCTGATCAGTTGACCCTTGTATGTGCTTAGAAAATGTGACCACTGAATTTATCAAGGGCAGTGATTCTTAACCTCTTCAGTACATTGGGACAATTGGGTGTCAATGCTGCTGCTGATCATTGTTTAATAATTAAAGTAAATCAATTAAATAAGTTGCACAATTAATTTACTGGGTCTAAATAATAATTCCCCAGTTATTATGAGTCCCTGGAGGGGAGACAATGTTAAAAAAAAACCCAGCCTGATATAGCTAAATATATTATGGGCTCTTAGCAGTGTAAAATTAATGTATGTTGTAGGACTGTATGCTATGCCAAAGCTAAATACACAAATATGGGAGAAGCTTGTTAGGGTGTAAGGTGGAGCAGCAGTTATCACTTGTTCTTATGATATGACCCTGCTGCTCTCTTTTTCCTGCAGCCCCTTTGCCTATGGAAGCTGGGCACATGCACAATACTGGCATAGTACTGCTCATTAAAGAAGAATTAAAGCTTAACTAAAGAAGTAGGCTAGAAATGTTGTACATTATGGTCTGGGCTTCTGTACCAAACCTCAACCCTTTAGTAAGGAAGATCTGTGTCTCCAAAGATGCCCCAGTAGCTCCCCATCTTCTTTTCTGCTGATTCACTGCACATGCTCTGTGCTGCTGTCACTTACTGAGCTTAGGGACCCATTCACAATATACAGTCCACATAGAATATAAATATACCAATATGAGGCTGATTAGTAATTAATACAGATAATTACTACATGGCAGCACAGAAACCAGTGCAACTAGCAGAGTTCAATAATCAGCCTTTAGTATCAGCATATATTACAGGTCAACCTCATTTTCTGCTTGATAATTTGCAACAACCCCTAAGCTTAGCTGTTTTTTCAACAGCTGCTCAGAGCCCACTGAGCATGTGAGTGTCGCAGACATTTTCCAAGATGGTGACTCCTTGTGACAAGTTTGAAGTTCCAGATCATTGCTGCTATTGACAAGCGGAAACTTTAGGCTGGTGCAATAAGTTCAGTATATAAAATATGGCATTTTTAGCCACATTCATTTTTGGGGTTTAGTTCTCCCATCGGAAGTTTAATGGAAAGGAAATTCAAAGTGTGCAGCTATAGTTCAGTCTTGAATGTTGTATGAGAAGAGGTAATAAGCAAGCTGTTTGAAAAGTTAATCATTAGAATAATATAATGAGCAGTTTAATTGAATACTTAATAGATGAGTTCAACAACAATGGGTGGGCAGATATCTATTGAGCAGCACAATATCTTGTTTGGCCCGGGCTGCATCAGGTTATTGATGTAGTCCCCTGCATAGGCCAATACCTTAGTGACCAAATCAGGCAAACGCCTGCTCATTTTTAAATCCATTCTGTTTATTTAAAATTGTTTTATATTGCTTTAAATGAAATGCACTGTGGTGATATCTGTTGTATCAGGGATTGCAGAAAGTGCTACATTTTGAAAGTGCTGCCATTCTTGGATAGCTTATTTTATGCAAATGTGACTACAAAATCTTACTTCTTAAAGGAAAACTATACTCCCAAAATGAACACTTAAGCAACATATAGATTATATCAAATTAAGTGGCATATTAAAGCATCTTACCAAACTGGTATATACAGTATATTTAAGTAAATATTGTTCTTTTACATCTCTTGCCTTGAACCACCATTTCGTGATGGTCTGTGTGCTGCCTCAGAGATCACCTGACCAGAAATACTACAACTCTAAGGGGGTTATTTACTAAGCTCCGAATACCCGAAATTCTCAGAAATCCGAAAAATTTGTTATAATAGGCTTAAAAGAATCACGAATTGTTCGAAATTTATTAAACCCCGAGGGCTAAAAAGCCCGAATATAAAAACACGGCATCTAAAACCTGTCGAGGTTGCATAAAAGTCAATGGGAACAGTCCCATTGATTTTTGGTTGTGTTGGGGGATTGGGCAATTTCACAATGTTTTCAGAGCTTTCGGGTGAAAACTCAAGAAAAAAACACGAAAATCTGAGCTTTTCCCGCAAAGGTAATTTTCGGAAAAATGTAATAATAAATAAGCATTAAAAACCTGAGCGGGTCAGATCGGAGTTTGTAGCAGCCGATATTGATATAAATTCGGACCTTGAAAAATAACCCCCTAACTGTAACAGGAAGAAGTGTTGAAGCAAAAGACGGAACTCTGTCTATTGGTTCATGTGACCTAACATGTATGGTTTGTTAGTTTGTTTGTGTGCTTATTTTTTAAAATGGCAATTTTCTAATTATGATTATCCAATGGCAAATACTACTAGAAAAGTATATTGTTTGAAAATAGTTTATTTACATAAATCAGGGTTTTACATATGAACTGTTTTATGCAATATACTGTTCGGGGTATAATTTTCTTTAAGGAATCGTTGCATTGACAGGACTACCTTCAAATACGAGTTCCCTGCACCCTCATACCCTCAGAATGTGAAGTGTATTCAACCCTGAGCACCACTACACACAGTATATTATTATTATTATCCAATTAGATGGTTCTTGAGTAGATGGTTCTCAATTTTTCACAGTACACAAGTGCTATGTTTCAGCGGAACTACCGGGGGAGCAGGAGGTGCAATTGTTCCAGGGCTCGCATCAACTGCGGGCCCACCGGTAGTTTGCGCTCACTTTAAAGACTTTCTTCCAGGGAGGCACACGCTTTAAAAAACTGCTTTCCGAGAGGTGGGCATGGGCAGGCCCGGCTGCACTGTCTGTACCCGGGCCTGCCCCTCCATCGTTACATTACTGCTATGTTTGTCTATATGGCTTTTATATTACATCTACACTAGGATTTACAGTACAGCACCTTATGTTCCTATAATTGTTGAATATATGGAATATAGGTTATTCTGCACTTAAAGGAGAAGGAAAGGCAAAAAACTATGCTACCTTCACTGTGTTCTCCATCCTTCCCCCTTCTGAAACGCTGCAGTTAAAACGCTTAAATCCGTGCTCAATCTGTGCACAAGCGCTTGGAAGTTTCTCCCGTTAAAGCAGTTTAGCGCCGCCATTTTAAATTTGAGCTTCTCTTCCGCATGCACTGCCTTCGTGACCCCGCTGACGTCACGTCAGTCAAAATAAAATCTGTATTTGACTTTATGGCTTAGTACAGACCTCAGTCAGACAGACCCGATCCTTGGCTGCCTTTTTGTATCGCCCCCCTTCCTAAGCTGCTGCGCTCGCTCACTGACAGATTGTAAATAATATCAGAGCAGCGCAGCAGCTTCAAAGCTTCCCCGGGAAAGTGCCTCTGCTATTGGCTTAGATTTATGAGGCGGGGCAGAGAGGTCAGCGATGATGTGCGGCTGGGTCACGTGACCGTATCGTCATCGCAGCAAGGGGAAGAAAAAATAGTCTTGTGCGCATGCGCAGGGCACGGATTGAAGCTATTGCGCATGCGTGTGCCCTACTTGAACAGATTTCTTACAGAAAGAAAGGTAATCTTTTTCATACTTGTCTTTACTTTTTGAAAAATCGATTGGAGCAAAAATGTTGTTGGAAAAAGTAACAGGGGAATGCTTGCTGCAAACTATATGTACCATATATTGGCAACGCTTACAGCTAAAGTTTGTTTTTGCCTTTCCTTCTCCTTTAATACCTTATCTGGCACTGTTAGGGCACTGGCACACTGTACGATTTGTCATTTCCACTAAAGTTTCTCCAGCATGGATGACAATGTGTCATAAAACATTTAAATTGTGTAAACTCCAGTAATTGCCTTCTCCTGTATATTGAGATGTTGAAATAAAACACGTGTATGTTTGAACACCATCAAATTACACCAATGCAAAGGTATTCTCTGGCATTTTGTCACCCGACTGTAGGAGATTAAGCAAGGGTGCCAACGTGTACCATGTGCCTTTGTCTAAGTTGATTATTTACTGTCCCTTAACTTTAACAAACTGTAACATTACCCATTTGTGCATGATAATACTATGAAAACATGACACTTGTTTTTCATTCTATATAAAGTGCAGACTGGAAATTTAGTAATCAGAAATCACTTGGGAAAAAAAAAGTTTATTTGACACAATCTCCCTGGATTCAAAACCCTGAACAAAGGAATCACAGAGTTTTTATAGACTTGAAAAAAGGGAGGTACCAATGAGAGAGCATAAAGATATTGCAGCACAGAAAAACAAAGACCTGCTCTTACAGCCAAGCAGGTGGCTCTGCCTTCAAGGCCAGGGTACCAGTGACCAAGGCTAGCTTGAGAACAGAATCCATCCAAGTCATAGGGGAATCTGCATACACAGAATTTAATTCTCACTTACTGTACTGTGCATGTTACAACATATTATATTCTGTTGTAGTGCTTTTATGTTAAGTGCTGCAGGTGACTTGTCATGAAAGGTACATTAATATGTCATTCAAGTAGTCGGAAAAAAAAAATCTAACAGGGCAGACAGGGTCTATGAGGCAAAGGGTCCTTATTCTCTGGCAGTCAGAGTATTACTTTGTGCAAAACAGAACACCTTGTTCCTCCCCAGCTGTTGTTGGACACCTGTACTGCGTGTTAGTCTCTGTTGCATTACCTTTTTTCTGTTCCCTTCCAACATTACTTTTTAGTTCCGATTAAGGATTTGAAGGAGGAAGTGAAAAGCACCTTATGAACATTTTTGCATATATTCAATGTTTGAAAAAGTATTAGAGAAAGTAACAGAAAGTTCAGACTTGCAGCAATTAAATATGAATCTCTATTTATTTATTTGCTTAATGTCATTCTTGTGAGGAGCACTGGCTCACAGAATGTATTGTATAATTCTTAGGGGCTCTGAGAATAACATGTGCTCCATTAGTCACTAGCCAAATGAGTTTGAAGAACTACACACTTTTTTTCATTTTAATATTTATCTGGGTAGATATGGGATGTGCAGGGTATACATTATTTTAAATGCAATTTAAAGATAACACCGCTGCTAATGATTCTCATCTCAAATTATACAATGCAGGTATCCAGTGTTCTTTCATACTGTACATCACTTGTATTGTAGGTAAACAGGGCCCTTGCATGTCAGATCTCTCGCTACTTGCTGTTTTTTAAATTACAACCTACTTTCACCGACATTAATAATGGCAACTGCAGGACTGGTCCAGTGTTTTCAAAGTAGAATGTGTCTGGACTGAGAATTAAAATAGGCTCTGGCATTTCAGGTACACAGAGGCCCAATCAGCCCATACAGAGGCCCAAACAGCCCCCACCAGTCCACTAAATACTGACTTTCTATGGCACCTTATAGCAGCCCCTCTGGTATTTGCCAGAACCCACAGATTGCCAGTCCGGGCCTGTGTCTGTCTCTGGTGTTAGAGTCTGGCAGCTCAGTAATTCAGGTGCAGACTCTGAACTGTTACGTTT
The DNA here is from genome assembly GCF_017654675.1 of Xenopus laevis. Classification (NCBI taxonomy): domain Eukaryota; kingdom Metazoa; phylum Chordata; class Amphibia; order Anura; family Pipidae; genus Xenopus; species Xenopus laevis. The sequence goes on along the minus strand of NC_054382.1, from coordinate 37,232,922 downwards.
TTGAAGCATTTAGTAGATACATTTGTCAGCAGTATTTGTGGAGTATTAGCAACTATTGTATCAATTCTAAAGATAAGAAATTTATCAACTAAATGTATCAATTTAGAACAGTTTACAGGCTCGGCGACGCTCCCAGAGCTGCTTCAGAAGGTGAAATATGACACTTTACACTTCAATATTAGAAAAACGGTGACACATAGAAAATAGAAAGTATTTGGAAAAAGTCATTATTTCTGGTGATCTATCTGAAAATAACTAGTTGTTTGCAGGTGAACAACCCGTTTTAAAGGGAAACTAAAGTCTAAAACAGAATAATATTAGAAATACTGTATTTTGTATACTAAACATAAACGTGAACTTACTACACCAGAAGCCCAATTAAACAAATGATTTATGTTTTTAAAGTTGGCACAGGGGGCTGGCATCTTGTAACTTTGTTTAACATCTTTGAAATACCAAGACTATGCACATGCTCAGTGTGGTCTGGGCTTCAGTTGGGAGGTTAAGCTTAGAGATCATCATAAATGACCAAAACAGCACAGGTCAAATAATATCTGCCAGAAGCCGATACAGCAAGACTGATAATCAGAAAATACAGACTGCACTGGGTCAGGTTTCTTATAAAACGGTACACACTTTTAAATTAAAGAATATGGGTGATGGGTTTCTTTTTCATTAAAGAAAGTAAAAATGGGATTTTATTTTTTTGCCTTTACATTCCCTTTAATGAAACTCAGGGATTCTGTTTAGCAGGCCCAAAGATAAAAAAATGTATTCATTAATGTATCAATTAAGAACAGTTCACGAGTTGGCGACCCCCACCCCTCCCAGAGGAGCTTTTTATACTTCAATTTTAGAAACCCGGTCACAAATAGAAAGTAATTGGCCAAAGTCTTTGTTTCTGGTGATCTATTTGAAATCAACTGAACTGAAAAAAGTGTTTGAAGGTGAACAACCCCTTTAATGAATAAATGTACTACTTCTAGCATACTCAATACTGCCAAAAGGAAGCATTCTTAGCGTGCATGAATATATGAAAGTAAGTTACTTACCAGGACAGAGATCAATAATTTTAGCACTTCTTTATGTACACCACACCAGGCCAGTAAGGTTGGGATTGGGGGAAACATGGAATTGAATGTTTGCAATTGTTGGAGGGATGGTGGCTGCCCATAAACTGCATTCTTGCAATTTTATTTGCCCTTAATGAAAGAGTTTTGTGCCAGCACCAATTTGTTTTGCTATGCAGCTTACAGAAACATCTGAATTCCTACCAATATTTTTCCAATCTTCACTATGTGTTAACACAGTTGAAAATTTAGCTTTTGGCACATGAAAAAACAAACATGAACCTTATTTATATAATAGCTATATGTTTATATGTGACACCAATTAATGCATTTCTGTTTTGGCTTCTAGGAGCAAGTTTCGGTTCACTATAGAAATCTTTAGGTTTTGGGTGAATACAAGTCAGAAATGTCTTCCGTTAATTTGCAGAATGTTTCTCTTGAGTTTCTCGAAAAGAAAAAAAAGATACTGAAGTTCAATCTGTCACATCAATTTTATTTCCTAATAATTATTTTATAAATATCAGAAGTGCGGTGCACTTCATTTCTTGGCTGACGGCATTACTCTCAGCTTCTGAACACTGCCTGGAGCTTGCTCTTTTTAATCATTTTAAAAGTGTATTTGGTGTAAATTGAGTTTAACACTGTTGAAAGGGTGTTGTGCAGGAACTCTAAAGTAGATCAACTTTGATATCCAGAGGTGCTGCTGCCATAATCATCTTCAGCTCTCTGGCACCCTCTCTCGATTTAAATAGGAAATACGTGGAAACCTGTATACATTCTTTAGATGGAATATACAGCACTTCACATGAATGGCGCAAAATGTATTCTGCTGGAATGACCAGTTTTGTTTTTATTAAATGTCATTCATTTTTCTTAATAATAGTATTACAAAGTATTAGTATTACAACGGTAATGACTTACACCTTTATGAAAAATACAATATTTACACACAAGCTGTTGCTGTGTTTATATACGATGCCTGCGTGTGTAACCTCTTGATTTGGTGTGTTGTACGCTGTGTGTATATCTTTGTGCATGTGTTTCATATATCCCAGTGCTAAAGCTAGGGGGGTTATTTATCAAGGTTCGAATTTATCTCAATATCGACTGCTACAAACTCCGATCTAACCCACTCGGGTTTTTAAAGCTTATTTATTATTACTTTTTCCCGAAAATAAGCTTTGCAGGAAATACTCCGATTTTTACGATTTTTTTTTTTTCACGAAACCCCGAAAGCTCCGAAAACATCATGAAATTGCCCGAAACCCCCGACACAACCAAAAATCAATAGGACTGTTCCCATTGACTTTTATGCAACCTTGACAGGTTTGAGATGCCTTGTTTTTATATTCAGGCTTTTTAGCCCTGGAGGTTTAATAAATTCCGAAAAATTCGTGATTCGTTTTTTAAAAGTCCGATTTTATAAAAAAAAAAAAAAATCACAAATTTCAAGTATTCGGAGCATAGTAAATAAGCCCCTATGTGTTTTGCACTGCAGTAAAGGCCAACAGTAAATTGCTGGTATTGAATACTGATAAGTTAAAAACAAATATAATTAGAGGGCCGATTTACTAACAATAATATTTCTGTTTTTTTCCCCATGAATCTTGAAACATTTGATGTTTTTCTACATTTCTTAAAAGCTCTAAAAGTGTGAGATTTATGAAGTGTGAAAAACTTGGATACAAAAATGTGCCAAGTAAAAGTTGTGGAGGTCTTATAGAAGTCATTGGGAGCTGCGTTGATCTTTGGATTGATTAACATTTGGATCTTTTAATAAATTTCATGACATTTGTGGTTTTGAGAAAGTGAGTTTAGTTGTAGTTTCAAAACCTCTAAAACCATTAAATGTAGAATGATGATAAATAAGCCCCTTAATGTTCTTTTTAACCACTTGTTGGTTAAATACTTAAATCTTTGCAATAGTATAGCTTAAATAAATAGTAATATCTACTGTGCTGTTGCTTCTTATAAAATCTAAAAAGTTTTACTTTTTTATTTTGTGTTCATAAAGTAGATGGCCTGCTTGTTATGCCTGAAGCTTACACATTAATAATAGAACCTCTACCTGCCAGCTGTCCCTTTGCTGCAGTACTATCGTTAGTTCCTCTGTGTAAAAGGGATGAAGCTAACTAACGCTGATGAGTTAGGGCAGTTCATACAGGGCTATGGTATGTAGCGCTAACTTGAGCTATCCAGACCCAAAAGAGTTAATGTCCAGCTAGTTGTTAGAGCATGGGTTACATGTGACTCAAACACTGCAGGCTAGGGCCTTCACTAAATGGAAGATTTCTGGAATGGTTTAGTGCAACTCTCAGGCTATTGTGTAACAAAACAGAAAAAATTGGGCGCCAGGAGGTTCTTGCAACAAAATAACTTTTATTTGGACAAATGACCCACAGGTTTACTTACAGTGGTACAGAGGCATTGGCAGTATATAGGCATTCCCCACTCACACAGAGCTGACAGAGGTAGATGCAGAATATACAGGCATACCTGCTCACACAGAGCTTCCAAGGTAGATGCCAGGGACTTTCCTCCAGAGACAACACAGTGACCTAGATCCTCACACCGGGGATCTGGGAACTCACTAGACCTAATCCCTATTAGGCTGTGTCCCTATACTACAGGCCAGTATTGCTGAGAGGAGAGCTACCTCCTTGTTATCCCTCCTAGTTGGAGCCAAGCTGCTCTTTCTATCTGTACTCTCTATCTCACTCTCCTAGAGAGTCTATTACAGATATATTCCTGTCACTTACTAGCCTCATTCACGGGGTCCCTGCTCCCCGACTTAGACACTAGAGGACTCAGTCCCTCTAGGCACATGGCTTTCTGGGCCTTGCTGCACCCAGGCTCCCCTGGGCACACCCAGCTGGATCAGCATCCAGCAGCCAAAGAGGAAGATCCACCCCTTCTCACTCACTATACCAGAGTGTGACAAGACGTTGTCACAGCACCTCCTGGCCAATAATATAACTATGCAGATTACCTCTAGCTACAGGGGAATCTGCCCAGCAACTAGGGAGATTAAAAGGATTTAAAGACGTAGGGGGCACATTTAACTGAATGGGTCCCTACAGGTAGACATGGGTATAAATTGAAAGTATTAGGTTTCAGTTTCAAATCATCACTTTTAAGCTGAGAACTCAGGCTAGCACAATGTAATAAGTAGAGCCGGCAAGTTACCAATATGGCTGGCAGTGATTGTGTTCACAAGCAAGAATCTGTGCACTGGGACTTTTTATGGAAACTTGTACAAAGGTTTGAACTGTTGCTGATGCCACCAAATCCCTGTGCCCTAATGCATTTGCTATGGGACATTTTGTTCTTCCCTATGCAGATAAGAAAAAAAACCACCATGACAACCTAGAGAGCACTCTGAATATAGGGCTGCACAAAAGGCAGGAGTAGTACAAAATGATTCCATTAATGTCTAAAATCCAACACTGTGAAAGTTTTCAAAGTGAAAGTACCACTTTAAGATCTAGGGCTTACTTATCAAAGTCTGAATTAGACCAGAATCCATCATTGGACCTTATTTATTATTAAAAAAACTGATTTTATCAGATCAGGGACAAATATGAAAAAATCGAGTGAAAATCCGAATCGGACGATTTTATCAGACTTTTTTTTCCGAATTTTTTTGATTTTTGTCTGAAATAGATTTTCAGGCTAATTCCAGCGTTGACCACAGAAACTTCCAAATAGTATAGGGACCTCTCCCATTGACTTATATACAACCTCGGCAGGTCTGAGATGCCGGATTTTCAGAATAAGACTTTTTGCAGCCTCGGAGTTTAATAAATCCCGAAAATTGGAATTTTTTACAAGGGATGCACGGAATCCTGGATTCAGTTCGGGATTCAGCCAGGATTCGGCCTTTTTCAGGTGGATTCGGATTCGGCCGAATCCTTCTGCCTGGCCGAATCCGAATCCTAATTTACATATGTAAATTAGGGGTGGGGAGGGAAATAACGTGACTTTTTCACAAAACAAGGAAGAAAAAAATGTTTTCCCCTTCCCTTGCATATGCAAATTAGGGTTCGGATTCGGTTTGGTATTCGGCCGAATCTTTTGCAAAGGGTTCGGGGGTTTGGCCGAATCCAAAAAAGTGAATTCAGTGAATCCCTATTTTTTACATAAGATATTCGGATTTTGTAGTAAAAAAAAAAGGTTTTGGCATTTGGACTTTAATAAATAACACCCCTAGTGTTTGAGGTCTCCTAAACAAAACAACAGCAGCTAAATTACATTTCCATTCACTAGAAAGCAGAAGGCTCTTCTTACTATGCGATTTGTTAACGATCCACTGCTTAATGGCAAGACCACATATTCTTTCAGAAGTTACAGTTTGAAAATAGGGTGCGAGCGAATGCAAATTCATCACACATTTTCCTATATACCTTTTTATTTGTCAGACTTTGTTATCTTTCAGAACAATAAAGAGAGCTTAGACTCATCTATGCTAAAATTAAGCATTTATAACTATATGGAACAGATGTTTTCATAAACATTTGCTATAATTAATTTCAACTAGGGATTGAAGGAACAAAGCCATTTTTTTTCCTCTTGAAGACTTTATTGCCATTTCCCCACACACCAAACTGAATTCTTCACTTTAATATTGTTAATGAAACAAAATTACTATTCAATTTTGTTTTCATAGCAAGAAACAAAATCTTAATAGGGGCGCAAACCATTTAGACACAGATATATGAAAGCTGAAGCTGAAAACATTACTTTCTAGAAATGTTAAATAATCCGCAATAGTCATCTTCAGCAATTTACAATTCCTGCACACCTATGTGCTTGGGCTTTGGGTATTTGTGCTTGCCAGTGGAACAGTTCTGTTGTATTTATTACAAAATACCCCTTTTCATGTGCAAAAAGATGCTCTTCATTAAAGAGGAGTGCTCACCCCCCATGTTTCTGATATGCTTTATTCAAATCTTTAGGATAAATATTATTACCTGCATGTAGCCTAATATTTCCATAAATCATATAGAGAGATTATTTTAGTTTGAAGGTACATATATTTTAGTTTGCTTATTGTGTGTAGCGTTGAGACTTTGATCCTTTATCTGTTAAGAACACTCCAACTTATGGGCTCAGATTTCACGTAATTACATGTAGTTTGTCATTCTTTTCTCTGCTTTCTGTATATTGCATCTCAAGAGACCAACAATAATGGATTTCTTCTTCTATTCAAGCACTACACTGTTCTTATACCGTGCTTCATGGAACACTGAGGGGCACATTTACTAATGGTCGAATATCGAGGGTTAATTAACCCTCGATATTCAACTGTCGAAGTTAAATCCTTCTACTTCGAATATCGAAGGATTTAGTGCTATTCGTTCGATCGGATTTTAATCCATCAATCAAACGAAATTCCTTCTATTCCAAATTTGTAGGAAAGCCTATGGGGACCTTCCCCATAGAATAACATTGATGTTCGGTAGGTTTTAGTTGGCAAAGAAGTTTTTTTTAAAGAGACAGTACTTCGACTATCGAATGGTCGAATAGTCGAACGATTTTTAGTTCGAATCGTTTGTTTCGTAGTCGAAGGTCGAAGTAGCCAATTCGATGGTCGAAGTAGCCAAAAAAAACGGTCGAAATTCGAAGTATTTTTTATTCTAATCCTTCACTCGAGCTAAGTAAATGTGCCCCTGCATGTTTATTTGTGCTGCCATGGTTTAACTGGGTTTACAGGTATCTGATATTCAAAACAACCCAATGTGTAGGAAATCCAATTGAATTAAAATATATTAGAGACAGAGGAGTCTAAGATACTGTAGGTGATCAAGGGAGCATTTGTAGTTGTTTCTTTGTCACAGTTGTTAATGCATATTAAATAAAGCCGTACATTTCATTATATGGAAATTATGAGTGAGCGTTTAATCAAAAACATTTAAGAAGACACCATTAAAATATTATGCTTTTTTGTATGATAATAATTGAAGAGCAGATATAGGGGAAAATGTATTTATTTACATTTTCAAACAGCTGTAGTATTTTTCTTTCACTGGGAGTATCAATTCTTTATTTGTCTCACAGCTGTCATGCTTTACTTTTTCAAGGTCCTAAACCTCAGTTGCTTGTCCCCAGATTGCCACTCACACAATGCTTAGTTTGATATGCAAAGTCTGCTTCTGATCACAGCCTGCAAGAAAAGATAGGTTTTTACTGAGTGAGCACCTTACTCACCCATGTGACACTAAAATAAAACAGTACCCCGCTTATATCAAGTTCATCATCATATCCAAATGGTCACTTAAGAACTAATTTCTTTCTATTTAAAAAAAACCCCATAAAAGTTTAGCAATTAATTAATTGATAACTGTACAGCAGCACTAATTACTCCACCTTAGTGATTAACGATCTACCTTGGCTTCAGACTTAAATATATTTCTAAAGTGCAGTGCAATAGTTCCAGTTCATTGATTCAAATAATTTGTAATTCTAGTTAAAAAGTCAATCCATTTCTTCCAGTGCTTATTAGAGAATAATTAATTAATTTCAGTATAAGGTGCATATATCAGTTCATTAAAAGTTCATCAAATGGTTTAATAAAGATGAATTAATCTAAAGTGCAGTGCAAATAAATTGTAATAAGGTTCTCCTCCAAAATTAATTGTGATTTATAAATAGAAAAATGAGTTTGTGACAATTAATAAAAGTGGGATAAGTTATTTAACCAATTTGCTCAAATTCATGAAATGATAGTAAGAAAATGAAATAAAGAAGGTAGAGTTGTCCCAAATTCTACTGCCTAGTAATTTTTATCCCTGGGACACCACAAAGTTGGAGAAGGCAGGGTAACCGGTAACACCTTTTATTTATAATAAAAAAAATGTTTTCTATCCACAGTCAGTTATTAGCTATGATGAAACAGTCAATAATTAAAATAAATTTCTTTATAGTTAAACTTCTGTAATTATCCTAGGACTGTTATTTTAACCACATGTAACACATACTGAATTATAAAGTGTAAAATTAAAAACCTAAATAGAGGAAAGCCCTTATAGCATGAAAGGCATCGTATTGAATGCCTCTTTCTTGCCGTAAGCAATTTGCTGCATTAACCTAATTTTACGTTTTCCAGGTCTAATGGTATTTTGTGCCTAGAATTATATTAACAGTGTCCATGGGTTGGTTATGCATACCTCTGTATATTTTTCTGACTGAATGTATATTGCATGCTGTGAACTTGTTTCCTTTGGCTTTATCATGCAATGCTGGACTCTGCTTGTATTCCAGTAGAAATATGTAGGCATGGTATACTTTTTCAGGGGCAAATCTGTGTTCCTTCGAACCCTTCCTTGGTAGGAACAGCCAGCTGTAAATATTGGTAGACACAAAGCTTACAGTTGGATAATAACAATAATAAGAAATCTGTGCCCTCTGCTACATACAGTACCAAACTTTTAGTGTTTCTATGCTGCTTTTACACTTTATGCTCAAAAGTATCTAGATATTTCTTCTAAAATTATATGTCATCCATTGTGCAGCCTCAAGCTGCACAAGAACTCCCGTCTCAGCTAGGGTTGCCACCTTTGGGCAGGGGGCGGTGATGTAAGGGGGCGGGCCAATGAATGGGGGTGGGTCGGTGATGGGTGATGTGGGGAGGTGGCAGTGCCAGGCCAAGTCAGCCGTGCTCCTTAAGCAACCTGGTAGACTACATCGCCCCCACCGTTCGCTCAGAGAAAGTGCGAGTTAGAAGAGGTATATGCCTGGCGCCCCTCTGCCTTTGCACCATAGGCACGTGCCTCTTCTGCCTACCCCTAGTTCAGGCCCTGGGAGGTGGGTGGGTGACGTCAGGGGCTGAACTGATGATGTGGCGATCAGTGATTGGCTGATCACCATGTCATTCACCTCAATGTCCTGCTCGGATTTCCTAATTTTAAAATCCAGACTTTTCACAAAGACAGCCCTTCCAAAAACCAGTCTGTCCTGATGAAATCCGGACAGGTGGCAACCCTAGTCTCAGCAGAGTTTAGGTAAAGTGATTGATAATACTATAAAGGAAACTAAGGGGCCTTCATTTGAGAAGGCCATTCTTGGGCAGAATCCCATTGGCTTGGACCATAGCTTGGTCCAAATGCTTTGTTAACTGGCATGTAGACTTGTATGACTACATCTAGAAATGTACTATTTTGTTGAATACTCTTCTGGTGTTTCAGAGCTGTGACATTAAGCAAAAGCTGCATTTTATTATTTATAGTGTTGGCTATTTATATACTGTCCATAAATTATATTACATTGTTGGTTTACAGTGAGAACATTACAGCACACATGGGATTAGTTTGTGCAAAGGTCTGAAAATGATTTCCTACATACAATCTCTCCCATAAATCTACAGGCAACCATATCACATGCCCCTTCAATAAAATCCACACATCCCTCAATAAAAGCCTATTTTCAGATATCAGAAGACAATTTGCCATTTGTTTTATGGCAGCCACATTTTCCATACTGATTACATTTGCTTTTCGAAAAATCCAAACCGCAGCTGTATCACAACTTCAATCAGTAGTCATACTTAATCAGCCTTCCATTTTAGTTATAGGCTAAAACGTTTTCTATTAAATAATGCAGAAATCTGATTGCCAGCATCACAGGACTGACCCTAATCTATCTATCGTCCTTTCTGTTTAAAAATACAGTGGGATATATTCTAAATATATTGTTTGTACAAATATTTTTTAAAGCAATTGCATATGACACATGACAACTTATAAAGTATTCTATCATTAGCCTGGTTACATATGTTGTCTTTTTTATTTATGGTGTAAAGGTCTAAATGGGAGGGCAACTTACAGACATAATTCGGATGGGTATTAAAGTGCTGTAGGTTACAGTATGTGACACTGTCATATAAGTGCCAGTTCCCAGTTCAAGTGTTATCCAGGTGAATCAACTGAACCATTAGGAAACTGGCCAATAAAGCATTACATGAGGGGAAATCTTTGCAAAGAACAGATCATTTACATTCAGTAGGGAACCTCTCCAACACTGGTGCATATAATGCAGAAGTCCCAAGTGATTTTCTACATAATAATCTAGATCACCCCTAGCTGCATATTCCATTTATCTGAGAAAATGTGACCTTTCTTTAATTTCCTGAGACATATGATTTTGTGTTTCACCCTGTAGTTTATTCTTGTGTATCTACAATACAGATAAAGCAAAGTTGCATTGACATTTCCTTCCATCACCGTTTATATTTAACAGTTATATTTAGTTAAGGTTAAAGGAGAGAGAATGGTTGGTAACAGTGTTATTTGAGTTGCTATAAGTGACAAAGAGAGAATGTTGATTTTTAGAGCTTGCAATCCAGGAGACTGACATAATCAGTGCAGTATCCCCAATACGGTTCAAACTCATATTGCTGATTCCTAATTTCATTCCTGCTGGGAATGAAGATTTCAGTAATGCAAACTTTTAGGAATGCAGAAATCAGAAAGCAGACTAGAATCCATGTGTATTCAGTAGGCAGTGCTTTGCAGTTCCTCTTTTGAATTACTTGTGACAGAATTAGTTTTATCATACTAGTATGCTGCTTTCATTAGCAGGGTTTTTTATAAGCCTCTGTTCTGCTGTCCACTCTCACTTGCTAATCTCTTAATTGATGCCCTGTCTTCGGCAATTACCATAATAATGTTGCGGATGGCCTACTAACTACTAACTCAAAGAGACTTTTAGCAGGGTAAAGCTGGCCATAGACGCAAACATTCGATCATACGAATCTTTGTTTCGTATAATTTTCAGACAGTGTGTGGATTGTCCCGACATTTTTCGTGCCGTGGCAATCAGTCGTTCAGTCGATCGGACAGGTTAGAAGATTTCTAACAGCTAACGATAATTTTTCTGCATGTGTTGCCAATCTGACTATATCAATGGGAGACAGCTTTTGTCGGACATATTGTAACTTTTGTACAATTGCTGAAAGGGGCAGAACATTGTCTTATCTATTCTTGTACTACTGTATTTGATCTTAATGGTTAGTGGCACGAACGTTCGTCCAATATTGAAGGTAAAGCTGCACCTTTATCGCCAGCTTAACTTGGACCGACCAGGCCTGTCTTCAAAAGAGCCCTCTTTTGGGGACATGGCATACGCTCTGAAGGGAGAATTCAACCCAAACCTTAAAAACCCCCAACCCTACCTAGACCCCCCTCCCTCCTCCCTCCCAGCCTACCTGGTACCCGGGGCAAATACCCCTAACTTTTTACTTACCCCTCAGTGAAGATTCTGTCCTCGGGAGTTCACGCCAGCCATCTTCTTTTCTTCGGCAAACTTTGGAAGCAGAGAGGAGTTTCAGCACATGCACAGTTGGAGTAATCTTCCGGTCTGGAACAACTGCCCTTGTGCCTAAAGTCACAAAAATTTCCAAAAAAAAAATAGAAATTTTTCATGACTATCAGTGCGAATGCGCAGTTGGGCATACAGCAGACCCCAGGCCTGCTCTATGATAGTTATGCCACTGTATTAGAAGGCCACAACATAAACATATGTCTTACATTTAGTCATTTAAGTTGAGTGGAGCCACTGGAAAGTATAACTTCAATCATCAATCAGTGCTGCATTTTATTTGACATTTTACAATTTGCTGAAGGAGCAAATAGTTTTTATGTCACAGACATCTAACCAGCTGCCGTCAAGTTAAGAATGAACAGAATTGTCATTATAGGGAAAAAGAACAAAACCTAAAATACAGTCTTTATGTTAAGGCAGGAGTGCCCATACTTTACTAATGCGGGGTCTACTTTTAGTGATGTTGCCCATTATGATCTACATCCATAATATCACTGTTCGCATTCTGTTCCATAGAAAATAGTACTTAAATATTATATTGATTTATAAGAAAATTTATATTACTATATTTAAAAAACAACTATTTCTGATGTAACTAACAGAATAAATATCTGAATGATAAAACAGAAGGGTACTTTAGTCAAGCTGTTTGTTGATGGTGTCTTGAGATCTACTGATCACCAACTAAAGGTCTACTGGTAGGTCCCGATCTACCTTTTGGACACCCCTGTGTTAAGGCTTATTATATTGACCTATCTCCTACTTCCTGGTTTCACAGAGTAATGTATGTGATCCCGATTCTGAGCATCTGGAGACTGGGGACATGCTAGTGTCAGTGTAGTGTATTACTTGATTCCTGTATCTTTGCATGCATGTTAAATATCAATACATATGTGCTGATGATACCTTACAATGTGATTGTACAAAAAAACTGATTTCAAAGTTTAAAAAGTGTATAGTTTCTTTTGTTAACATGAGAACAATGGGATCAGTTTTATTTGACATATCCGATCAAGTTAGTTCGCCATTGCAATATTACTTATAATTCACAAGCGGGAAAAAAATACCCAAAAGGCAAATTTCCACAAGGCTGAAGTTGTGGTCCAGTCATCGGGTTGCTGCAAACTTTTTTGCCTGACAGTAAAATTGGATGTTTCTCCACCAGCCATACTTTTGTGAATCTGCACTAGAATATTTTGTTTCACCAAAAAAAACAGCCTGTGCCAGATTGACATTCCTGCATCAAGATTAACTCTGCCTGATATTTTTCATCAAGACTGACTGTGTCTGACATCCTGCGTCAAGAATGAGGAATCCAGAAGATTTGAATTCTACCAAGCGTCAGTTGGAGGGAGCAGGAAGCCTGTGCTACAATGTAATTTTGCATTCTTATTGGCTCCAATGCATTTGGGCATATGACTATTAGAGATTATATAGGCCAGTAAATAAGAGAGAATTGGCAGTGAATGATGAGGGGCTGGGCCCTGATATAAAGTAGTGGGGCTATGCTGTAAAGGTCAGAGTGGGTGATGATTATCGAAAATAGGGCAAGGTTATAGAGGTGCCAAATGGAAAGAAGAAGAGCGGGTGGGTGGGGGAGATTGGTCCGGATAAGAGATGGGCCTGGGGAGAAATACTGGGGGGTTGGGTACCTGTATATTTTTAATAGTGGCCTGGCTAGGATTGTAAAATAACAACCAGCCAACATTTCTAAGTGGTCACCAGATAAGATCTAGAGGTAAATATACTGCAATACTGCTTTATTTTAGCCAAATCTTTAGTGACTAATCTAGCCATTAGTGTTCTCCCAGGGCACAGATGCATTTGTTGATTAAACAGATTCATGCTTTAAGTGAAATATTCAAAAATGGCAATTTATAAAATAAAGTGTACTTTGAAATATATATTTTAAAATGTCCTTGTGTCTATAGGCATTACAAATCATTTCCCATGAATGTGTTGCTGAAAAACCTTTTATATGTTTGGTAAAGATTTACAATCCCCAGAAGAGAACTTGAACAAAGGCAAGATTATAGTGTTATACAAGGAATTATTAAACATTGTTTGTTGATATCTAATTTGGGATTTTCTAAAGAAGATAGGACAATGTTAATTTCTTCATTAGTAAGAAAGGAGATCCAGTGAAGTCAATGAATTATTTTCTGCTATGAATTGCATTCTCCCTGGAGCTTTTGCTCTGCAAATAAAATAAGTTAAAAATGGCTATATTTAGCTCTCTGTTTTGTGTATAATAATCCTTTTGGACGTGTTTGTAAATGTCTGTAGAATAATACAAACACATTGTTTGTTTAGCAGAAACAGGACACGATTGATCTTTTTGGCTCAAGACTAAAGGTGGCCATAGACGTAACAATTACGATCTTTCTTGGAAAAGAGCTTTCCAAGAAAGATTGTTTGTTTCAATACACACATGTAGAGCTGAATCGTCAGATATACAGGTAGAAACAATAGAATTCTACCTGTATCTGGCAATTCAGCACTAACAATGGGCGATGTTTGGGTGCCTTCAAAGGCACCCAATCAAAATTTTCTGTCTAGCCCGATCGATGAGCCGACCGATATCCAAGTCTTCTGCGGATATCAGTCGGCTCTTTTCCCACCATACACGCACCGAATATCTTACGGAAATTTGTTTTCTACAATATTTTCTGTGCGTCTATGGCCACCTTTAGGGTGGTGGCACATGGAGGCGACTAATCTCCCCAAATACCTTCCCACCAGCAATAATGCGAATCGTCGGAGTGATGGCATACGTATCGCTTTAGTTTTCCGAAGTTGCCCTAAGTTTCCTTGTGAGGCAACTTTGGGCGACTTCGGAAAACCGAAGCGATATGGCCATCCAGCCGGCGATTCGTATTCTTGCCGGCGGGAAGGCATTTGGGGAGATTAGTCGCCCACAGTAGAGAAGATTTGTCGCTTGGTGACCAATCTCCCTGTGTGCCACCACCCTTAAAGAGGTTGTTCACTTTTAAATGTTTTGATACCTGAATAAGTCTGTGACTGCACAATGAGTGTGGGAGCTGGTAAGCGAGTGTTGCATGTGAATTAAGTGTTAAGCAGTGTTAAAAGCCTTAAGGCGTTGTTGTTTGCTGTTCATGCTGGGAGTGCTGGGTGCAAGGGAGTAAGCACTAATAACTGACTGCTGGTGTTCTGAGTGTTCTCTGAGACAAAGCACTTTTTCTTTTCTCTGTGTTTGGGGTAAGCTGGTAGATACATTTAGTGCATTTATTTTTTTGTTTTTGCCTGAGATATAGTTTCTAAGGCGAACATTTTTTTTAAAGTTAATAAAAACATATTTTTTTTTCTGCTAATTAAGGGGGATGAGGTAATCAGGTAAATTCTGACCAGGTTCAGTGTTCTTTGGTTTGATACCTCAATAAGTCTTTCTTTGACTGCACAGTGAGTGTTGCATGTGAACTGTGTGTTGCATGTGAATAAAGTGTCTGGCAGGGTTAAAAATCTTAAGGCGTTGAAAACTAAAAAGGCGTTGTTGAGGAATTGCACTTCGGAGTGCAAATATGAGTGCAAGTGGGTTTGCTGGAATCACTCAGTGTGTGTCTTGTATGTGGTTTTGGAGCAGCAGTTCCATGCAGTATTTACATGTGAGAGATGCAAGTGGGTTTTCATCTTGGAATCTGAACTGCAGACTCTAAGGGGGAACTTGCAGCATTGAAGGCAGCAGCAAACGTGGGGGAGGAAAGGAGGCTCACAGAGCAACCACTGGTAGGGGCCAATGTAGTGGGGGTGGAGAAGGGTCGGTGGGGGTTAATGAGGGAGGAAGGTTTGTTACAGTCA
This sequence comes from Xenopus laevis, assembly GCF_017654675.1. Taxonomy (NCBI): domain Eukaryota; kingdom Metazoa; phylum Chordata; class Amphibia; order Anura; family Pipidae; genus Xenopus; species Xenopus laevis. The sequence continues at coordinate 37,217,719 of NC_054382.1, read as the reverse complement.
CAAGGAGAATTAGGGAACAGAAGTGTAGGGGGGCAACAGATTGGCAATTTTGGCTGAAGATGCTGGGGAGGACAGCACGGAACTGGTGTGTATATAATAATTGAACCCCTGTGTAATAGTGACCATAATGTGTTCTCATTTAATGTCTGTTGCAAAAAAATATACACTGGGACAACAAAAACCCTGAATTTTCAGAAAAACTAATTTTAGTGCATTGAGAGCTGCCATTCAGAGCATAAATTTGGTCATTATGTTTTCAGCTAAAAACACAGAACAGAAGTTTTTGTCATTTAAAATGATATTTAATCGTTACTGTTCTCAATTTATTCCCTTAAGGAGTAAATGTAGAAGCAGCCTATGTGGCTTAATATAGAAGTAAAGAAGTTAATAGGAAAGAAAAGAAAGGCATTTAAAAACTACAAGTCTGTTGGGACAGAAGCTGCATTTAATGATTATAAACACTATAATAAATGTTGTAAAACTGCAATCTGGAAGGCAAAGATAGGAAATGAGAAGCGCATTGCAGCAGAGGCTAAAACTAATCCCACAAAATGTTTAAATATATTAATAAAGAGTGTTGCTCTTTCAAATAATGGTACCAGTATGCTTGTAACAGATACAGAAAAGGCAAATGTGCTAAATCAGTTCTTTTCTTCAGTATGTACAATAGAGGAGTCAGAATTCCCAGGCTCACTTCATAGCTGCACTGTTGGCTCAGCTCAATCTAGTCAGTGGCTGACTCAGGGTATGGTTCATAAAACGTTAATAAAAATGAATGTAAACAAGGCGCCAGAGCCAGGTGGCATACACCCCTGGGTTCTAAGAGAGCTTAGTTCAGTTTTAGACCAGCCCCTATTTCTGATTTTCTCAGATTCACTTTCATCTGGTACATATGGATTGGAAGAAAGATGAAGTCATTCCATTATTTAAAAAGGGATTACAATCTCAGCCTGACAATTATAGGCCAATAAGTTTGACATCTGTGGGCATGTTAAGGGATCACATTCAAAATGTTGTCCTAGTGAATGGCATTATGAGCAGCAATCAGCATGGCTTTATGAAGGATAGGTCATGTCAGAAGACTTTGATTGCTTTGTTTGATGAGGTAAGTAAGATGCTGGACAGCGGGGGTGGGGGGCAGTAGATACGATCTATTTGGATTTTGCAAAAGATTTCAATACCATTCCCCACAAATGACTGCTTTCTAAACTAAGGTCTGATATAGCCATTTCCAACAAATTTAGTCCTGTCCTAGACACTAGACTGTTTCCCAAGACAAGCAAATGTATTCTGCAGTGTTGTTAGCAAGTCTCTCTTTCAGTACATGCCTATAGGAGAGCCATGCAGGGCGATTTTCTAAACTTATTTTTAAAGTTTAATATGACCACCATATCAAAAAAGGAACATTTTGTCAATGGCACTCTGAATATACATCTGAAGTATACAGGGTGTGAGGAAATTATTTTGGTTACACAGAAGGGAGCCACTGCAGAAACATTTACTTGAATCATCCATAACTTTTGCAGTATTCTACAGCAAGGTGTACAACAGAAGGAACTTTATCAATGCCTATTTGATTTTAGCTAGATAAGTAGCCATCAGCATGTGGCTAATGTTCTCCTTTACTGGACAGTATAAGTAGCTTTAGATCTACCTTCTTAGGAAGAGTCGGATTTTCAAGGATTCCAGTGTCGACTGGATAAGGAAATGAATCATTCAAGGATGCAATTAAGAATGATCTCACACAAGTAATATGGGATATCTAGACACAGTAGCCACTTGCCATTTTTTGGATGTGGTTTATTGAGACAGATTCAGTTTGATTAAAAAAATACTTCTTATGGGTTTTCTCATGGAACTTTAATTGACTTTTGTAGAGAAATGTGAACCTGAATTTAGAAATCATAAAACCTGCCAAGTTCATTTACAAGTCAATGGCAGAGGTCCGTTGAATCATTTGAATATGTTAATTGCCTTCATGACATTAGAGTTTTTTCGGAGGAAATTCAATTAGAATTTTGTTCGTATTCAATTTGAATACAAATCGAATTTTTGGGTCGTTCCCATTCCATCGAATTTTAGACGTCCCATTCGAGTTGTGAGTACATTCGAATTTATTAGAGTAAAAAAAATTTTTGGGAAATTTGGAAACAATTTGAAATAAATGTTTCTTAAAAAAAAAAAGTGGAAGATATGGCTCCAGTAGAACAGAGAAACTGTTTTCTTTAAAACACTATTGGCACATAGCACCTTCAGTTGGCAGGCCATGTGGATGCAAAATCTTTGATATATTTTCTTTGAAAAGTAGTATAATGTATGCTGTTCTCAAGATATGTTTGTGTTTGAGCATATGTCAACCTGTGCTACAGTTTAAACTTCTGTAGATGATCTTTATGATGTTTGTTGAATGTTAAAGTTAATTGGTTATAATCATCTGTAGCTGATATCAGAATCATGCTTTGAAATGAGTCCATGGAGAACCGGGGAGACTCTTTGTCTTTTCAAGGGCAGCTGACCTTCTCATCGCCAAAAAGTCGAACCACTTGCCAGCACATATGACTACAGACTATTACATTAATCTATTTTGCAGCTGAACCAGCTGCTTGCATGTTTTTAATTATCTTATTCGATGAAATAACATTGACCTATAAAATAAAAATCAAGGTGAGTTATTTTGTTACCTTTTAGTTTTGGATGTTATTTTCCTAAATACGTCATAATGGTTTATATATTATTATTGTAAAGAAAGCCATTGACGTTGACATTTTGTTTTGGCTTCTAAAAAGCCTGTTTCCTGAAGGGCTTCTGCATTTTCCAGCGATTAAAGTTTAATGTTACGGTTAAAACTGTAGTGTCCTAGTTGTTAATGTAGATGCTTTCTTTATGAGAGATTATCAAGAATTGCAGTGCAGGCAGCTGTCTACATTACTTGTGTGTCTTTTACCTCTTCAGCTCTTGATGGGGTATAATCAAAATTGTCAGTAGGTGTAACGACAATATTTTGATCTTTGTTATATCCCTGATTTTATATTCTGCATCAATCATACGGCCTGCCTTCTGTATAACCCTTTAGCCTATAGTCACTTCAAATTATTTCCATGTAGTTTTCTTATTTACAAATACAAGTGTAGATTCTATTCTATCTGGAATGCCTGGGGTTTTCCGGATAACGGCTTTTTCTATAATTTGGATCTCCTTACTTCACTTCTTCTAAAAATCATATAAAAATTAAATAAACCCGATAGACTTATTTTGCCACTAATATGAATTGACACAGTTTAGGTACCATCAAGTACAGATACAGGATCTGTTAGCCGGAAACCCGTTATCCAGAAAGCTCTGATTTATGGGATGGCCATCTCCCATAGACTCCATTTTAATGAAATAATTAAAATATTTAAAAAGTATTTATTTTACCTTTGTAATAATATGTTGTACTTGATCCCAGCTAAGATATAAATAATCCTTTTTGGAGACAAAACAATGCTGTTGTTTTTAATTAATATTTAAATTATTTTTTGGCAGACCTAGGATATGGAGATCAAAATTACGGAAGGACTCCTTATCTGGAAAACTGTAGGTCCCTTACTTGCACTAGATACTGTTTTATTATTAAAGAAAAAAAGAAATCAGTCTCAAAAATTAGAATTTTTTGATGGAAATTTAGTCTATTGGAGATAGTCTTCCCATAATTTGGAGCTTTTTGGATAATGGGTTTCCCATACCTGTACTGTAGATTTTTTTCTCTCTTTAGCAATTGCAATACTGTACACAGTAGATTTCCAGTACAATGCATGATGTCTGTAACCATGTTGGTTTCTCAGGTTAGCTTATTATACAAACATGCAGAAACCCTGATGCTAACAGGTGAATTGAGCAGATAAGCTTGAGACATTATTTCACCTAGCACATTCAGTTGCTTAACTGTTTCATTCCTCCTGAGTCATCATTGGTGCATTAAAGGACATTAACCTCTTAGCATTTAGAGTTGGCTTAATAGCACTTGACTGACTTAGATGTCATTAAATCCCTGGCTTTAATTGCACTTATAGGTTCTCCTGAATAATCTTTACTTAATAAACAGGCATTCCCAACTGAACCACAGTAAGATAAGGGATAGACGACTTTCTAATGCACATTGCTTTATCAGCTACTGTCCCTGCAGTATGACATTTTGTATGTTGTTAATCTGTTTAAGTAGTAAACACAGCCCTTTATTATGGTGATTCATATATGTTATGATATGATATGCTTGTCCTGGTGTGATAATTTTCTCTTTCTGCTTATTCATATTTTTCTTCATTATGGGGCACATTTACTAAGGGTCGAATTTCAAAGTGAAAAAAACATCGAAATTCGACTATCGAATGGCAATAGTTCGACAATTGAAGTCAAAGTTTTTTTTGATCGAATATGGGCATGTTCGATCAAAGTAAAATCGTTTTGATCGATCGATTAAATCCTTCGATTTGAACGATTCTAACAATTTAATCGAACGGTTTTCCAAAAAAAAAACTTCGACTTCTAAAAACTTAGCCAAATGTTGCCTATAGGTACTAAGAGGTCCCCATAGGCTAACATAGCAATTCGGCAGGTTCAAAGCCAAAGTTTTTTAAAGGGACAATACTTCGATTTTCGAATGGTGAATGGTCGAATATTTGAAGTTTTTTCATTTCGAATCGAAGTCGAATTTGGCCTATTCGATGGTCGAAGAATTTGAAATTTCACTTCGACCCTTAGTAAATGTGCCCCTATCTGTTTTTTCTTAGATTTGCCTATTGTCTGTATAGTTGTTTCCTCTTGCTCTTTGTCTTAAGCTGGCCATAGACGTACAGATTTCACGCTTGTATCGGACGTCCCAATCTTCCGACCTGCCACTAACCATTCAGATTAAATAAAGTAGTAAAAGAACCAACCAGACCATGCTCTGGCCGTGACAGCAATCGTACGAAAGTTATGTTTGACAAATTCTACTGAGTATAAAGTGTCATGGTGCATGTAAGTTCATAGGTGTCTGGTGTAAAGGATGGTTTTTGTGCAAATTTCGTAGTTACAGCCCAAAACTACTTTTATTCTCTTAGCAGCGGTCATTAGTAAAACATGTTTAAGACTACAGATATAGGGTATATTCCTTGGAATGCATCTGGAGTTTTATGGAAAAGGGATCTTTCTGTTGAAATAATTTTAAATAAACTTAATAGGTTTTTTTTGTCACCAAATTGGATTCACAGAGGGTAGATACCAGTGAGTACTAGGTACTGTTCTATTATTAGAGAGAAAAGGAAAACATTTTTAAAAATTAGAATTATTGGTTAAAATGGTACCTATGGAAGACAGTCTTCCCGTAATTCAGAGCTTAATGGATAATGAGTTTCCGAATAAGTTATTTTATACCTGTACCCATTCACTATAATTTTACTAACCTATGGCTATGTGTTATTTACTTTAACAGAAATGTTGGATATTTTACTTGTGCTTCTAGGCATTATCAGCGGAATATACATGAATAGGATCCATTATCCAGAAAGATCCAAATTACAGGAAGACCATCTCCCATAGACTCCATTTTAATCAAATTATTTGCATTTTGAAAAATGATTTACTGTTTTCTCTGTATTGGTTAAACAGTACCTTGTACTTTATGCCGACTAAGATATAGTGAATCCTTATTGGAGACAAAACAATCCTATTAGGGTTATTAAATGTTTAAATGATTTTCTAGTAGACCTAAGGTATAGAGATCCAAATTACAGATCCCTTATGTGGAAAGCCTGGTCCTTAGCTGGATAACAGGTCCCATACCTGTATATATAATACAACAATCTGATGGTTAGGTAATAGGGATGGTAAACATTATAGAACCTCCTTCTCAGGAAAATGTCCCATAGGTTTTCTGATTATTTACCACATTAGCTTTCTGTTTAAGTACTGCACTCATTTACCAAATAAAGACCTTTGGGTTTTTTTTTTTTTATGAATAAATAATGCCATTTTTTAATTTAATATTTAGTAATAAAGACACATGGTCCTGAAGAGTCTGTAAAATAAAGATAACCACTGGAGCTGTCTAGTTATGCAATTGCATTTTATGAATTTAAGGTTAATGGTATTGCTAATTTGAATTGGCTTGCTTAATACGTTATTGATCACAGTTGTAAAACACATATCACTCTTATATGTACCTTATACTCCACAACCACAATTGTAGTACAAGTACAGGAATAGGATCAGTTTAATCCGGAAACACATTATCCAGAAAGTTCCGAATTATGGAATGAACATTTCCCATAGGCTCCTTTATAATCAAATAATCAAAATTTTTAAAAATGATTCACTTTTTCTCTGTAATAATAAAACAGTACTTTGCACTTGATCCAAACTAAGATATAGTTAATCCTTGTTGGAAACAGAACCAGTTTATTGGGTTTCATTAATATTTACATTATTTTCTAGTAGACAAGTTATGAAGATCCAAATTACGTAAAGATCTGTTATCCAGAAAACCCCAGGTCCCGAGCACTCTGGATAACAGGTCCCATACCTGTATTTATAAAAAGGTAGCAAACTAATTGCAGGCACTTTTTTTATTAAAAAAAAAAAAAAAGAAGAAGAAAAAAAAGTACCCAAGATTGATTATTTTTTTTTTAATTTTAAGGGAAATATGATATCATCAATGACGACATGCAACCAAAATTATATTTTATAATCTGTGTGGCATATATATATTTATGTTTTCACTGTCAAGTTGGTTTTGCTGGTAAGATGCCATTTTTTCATGCTATGAAATGTACTGTTGAAGAGTAAAAAAAGATGATTCATTCCACTTTCACTCTAATTTGACAAATTAAATGGTCAACACTGTTATAGAAATCTGAACAAGTGATGCTGATAAAGTCTGAATAGCTTTTATGTAGTTGGAAAGCAAATAATATCTTATAATGATGAACAAACTTGAGTGTGTTAGAAGGCAAGGACTGAAATATCAAGTTACAGATGTTTTTAAATTGACCACAAATAGCAGAGAAAATCAGCAACTCAGAAAAAAACACTATTTGATAGCATTTCATCTTGTACAGACTCAAGGTCAAAAAAATGTTGTAGCTAGAGTATATGTTACCTATTCAAAGTATTTTATAATATTTATGTTTAACAGTATCTGGACCTGCCCAATTTAGAACTCTGGTCTGTTTAGTAACTGATTGTTGAGCCACTGTGGGCTTTTTAATAATAATAACTGTGACAAACTTTATGTTTAAAACTCCTTCTTATGACCTTCTGTATGTAGTTTCTTAAATTATAAGGATATAGGGCCTGTTATCCAGAATGCTCAGGACCTGAGATTTCCCGGACAAGGGGCCTTTCCGTAATTTGGATCACCATACTTAAGGTCTACTAAAAAAATAATTTAATTAAACCAGTAGGAATGTTTTGCATTCCATAATGATTAATTATATCTAGGTTAGGATTAAGTAAGTAGAAGGTACTGTTCTAGTATTGCAGAGAAAAGGGAAATCTTTTTCTAAAATGTAAAGTATTGATTATGTGGGTGGTAAAGTTTTAAAGATTATGCTTTCTATGCTGTAAATAGTTTGTTAGTTAAGTTTAACATCGAGTTTGCCTAGTACAACATATTCCTGCGCCCTGTGAAAATTTTATCTGACTCCTGCAAATTACAGCAACAAAAAGCACTACAAATCTTCTAATAAAATCAATGGAATATTTGAAACTCAATTCAAATGTCTAGCCTTTCAGTCAGCAATATCTTTGGCATCTTATAAGTAAAAAGCATGACCTGAACAATAGAATGGACAAGAGACAAGCTATCATAAAATAGTGGATCATAGTCTAATATTGTGTAGCCTATGGGGCAAATTTACTAAAGGGTGAAGTGCAACTTCGTTAGAGGTCTTCGCTCAGGCTAATTTGCATACGCCGGGAAATTATAAAGTTGAATGGACGTATATGTTGCAGCAAATATATTACACAAGTCCAGGGAACCTTAATAAAGAAAATAGAGTGGTTATAATGCCCTACACATGAGCCCACTGTGTGTTCCATATATTAGATAATGTATGGGGAAACCCAGTTACCCCAAAAAATGTAAAAACTTTTGCAGGCTATCACTATCACAAAAGACGCCAGAGTTTTTTGGGACTTAGCAAATTTTTCCAGTAAAAATTGAGGAAGCCCTATACACTCCATTGCACTTCGTCTGGTCTGAGCTGGCAAAGGCAAGTCTGGCGAAAGAGGTAACGTTCAGTAAAATCCGCATCTTAGTGAATTTGCGGAGTTATGTCCATTCGTCAGAGCGAAAATTCACCTGGCGTTAGATTGAGAAGTGACGCCTGTGCCCATTAGTAGATCTGCGAAGTAACGAAATATTGTCACGCTGTCGAATCATCGCCAGCGTTAGTCACTTCGCCCTTTAGTAAATGCGCCCCATAGTCTGTCTAAACTCAGTGGCTTAAATCTTATTTGATGTAGTGTTAAAATAAAGCTGGTATGCAAAGTACTTATTAGGTAATAAGCATTTATTCAACATCTCAAACCAAATTCACCTATTCTTACCCCCTAGAAGACATAGATCAGAAATGTATGCATTACACCGTGATGTGAATAGTAAAGTGCTATCTAGGGGCAGAATAAGTAAAGGGGTTTCCATTTTCTTAATTTAAACTGCAAATTGTATTTCCCATAGGAGAGCGTTTTTAATGAAAACTCAAATAAAAGTAATTTTTTGCTTCTGGGTGTTTCCTAAATTATTTTTCAAATGTTACAGTTGTGAGCCAGGCAAAACAAATACCTTTAAATAATACCAGTACATTAAAGACGTTGAACTATGACAATGTATATTAGTATACAGACAATATCTCTACTTCCGATGCTTGTTATACTTCTAGTAATGGAAAAGCTGTATCTTCTACTCCTTGGAAGCAGCACTTAGTAATTATTGCAATGCCTAACATAAAACAAGATAACAAAATTATGAAATAAGCATCAGTCTTATTCAGAAGTGGTTTAGTGCATTCTTTTAATTAAAGGAACAAAAAAAACATTTGTAACTTCATTTTAACCTACTATTTTGCCATAATTTACAGTAGTCTCCTTACATTGTCTTCAGCAGCACATTTGGGACCTGTGTAATCAAGCTACATTACTGTTAGATTGAATTGAAAATAGTAGAAATGTTGTCATGGCCTAACGTTCCATCTGTTGTTGTCTGTCTGGAGAGCATACACAGTCCAGCATAGCAATACTGGCAAGAAATGTTTGTTATCAATATTTTAGATATTTTATGTTTCAATACTGGATGGAACAGATGTCTAAGGTGGGTGGGCCCTCTGTAACTAAAAGCTCAAACATTCATAATCATATATTTGTGAATACAAAGAACATGAATATTTGATAAAGATATATATTGGATTTTCTTTTGTTAGACCATCCTACAAGATTTAATCATAATTTACTGGTCAACAGAATATTTGGGGAATTGGACATATAGTAAAGGTCTGCCAGTTACCATATACTCGATGAGTAACTGGCTTGCATGTTAGATTGGTGACATCATTTTTTTAAAATGTTTTTATTGCACTTTTTTATAGCAGCAGGGTTCCACATTGCCAGATTGATTGAATCTTGTTGTACTGGAGGACAAAGCTTGTCAAGTTCCTTCAGAGGGGCAGAATTACTAAAAGGCAAAGTGGCTAAGGCTAGTGACAATTCTCTAGCATTACCGCCCGCAGGGACATCCTCGATTCACGGGCGCAGGCACCAATTTATTAGTGAAAGAGACTGGCGCTAGCGGTCATTCACACTCTATCGCCAGGTAATAGTGATCAGCGAATTTGTCCCATTTCGCAAAACACGAATTTTGACGCCGGCGACAATTCAGATGCCAAAGACATTTGCCGCGCATTAAGGTCAACGGGCATCCGTTAAATTGTCGCTGGCATCAGAATTGTTGCCGGCGTAAATTTCACAAATTTATTCACCAGCGGCGAAACACGGACATTTTCTGCAAATTCACCCATCACTACCAGGTGACTTTTCGCTCTGACGAATGGTCGTTACTCTGCAAATTCACTAAAGTGCGGATTTTAATGAACGTTACCTCTTTCGCCAGAGTTGCCTTCGCCACCTCAGACCAGGCGAAGTGCATTAAAGTAGCTATATCTTCCTCAATCTTCTGTCACTTACATTATATTTTGTGAACCGAAAATGCATCAAAGTCCAAAAATGCTGGCGACTTTTGCCTGATTGCCTGCAAAAAAAGTGTAATTTGTAAGTATATGCACCAACATTTAACATCCATTCATAACGTCCATTCATAACGTCCATTCAACTTTAAATTTCCCGCCTTATACAAACTGATCTGAGTGCAAGATACCTAGCGACGTTTCGCTAGGCAGAAATGAACGCTAGCGCATCTTCATTATCAAATGTTGCATTGTCGACATAACGCTAGCAAAAAGTCACCAGCGTTCGGCTCCCACGATGAAACTCTGCAATTTAGTGAATTAGTAGCCTGAGCGCATTTGCTCCTGTCAAAGTGTAGCGATAGCAGTCTACTTGATCTTACATTCTTTAAATGTAGTCCACAGGGTGTACAGGCATATAATATCTTATGCACACTTCTCGCAACATTATATTAAACTAATACAGCAAATATTGAGTTTTGCAACCATATCTGTTTAAGCTCCAGTGTGAATTCACCCAAAAAAGTTATCCCATCCCCAAGTTTTGTAAAACTACAGCGCAAGACTGTACAGATAAAGGACCTGTTATCCAGAATGCTCTGGGCCTGGGGCTTTCCAGATAACGTATCTTACGGTTATTTGGATCTTCATAAAAGTATACTTGCAGTTTTATAATTACAGAGAAAAGGGAAATAATTTTTAAAAATATGGAATATTTGGATAAAATATAGTCGGTGGGATATGATATTTCCGTAATTCAAAGCTTTCTGGATAATGGGTTTCCAGATAATGGATCCCATACCTGTATTTAATATTCCTCTTTACAGGTGTACACAGGTATCATGTTGAAGATGGCACTTGGAAAGATGGGGAAATACTTGCTAGTGGTCCAGATCCCCTCTACTCAAAACCTTTGAGGGATTAAAGCTAAGTCCCTTCTCATCTGATAGTCCAGTCATTTTAGGCAACATATTGACTTGGAGAGCAACCTGCAGTCTATCAATCCTCATTGGAGCCATGTGCTGCTCGTGCTAAGCTTTCCTAACACCTTTGATGTACTATGACAGGAGCTTTGCTGTCACTATCAAATACCACAGTCATGAGATCTGTGCTCCCCAACTTCATTAAGGAGTTGAATGCTATAGGACAAAATCTCTCTTCTGGGGCTTTCTTCTCCCAGGCTCTTTAGCAGCAACCACCCCTGGTAACAGCGGTTGTCCAAAAAAGGAAGATCCATGCTCTCCATTTAAATTCTTAACTATGTACAGGAACTTACTCTTCATATCTTCCCAGGGCCAGGTAGGGAAAGTCCCCTCCCAAAGGGCATTGGTAACAGAAACAGGACTTCCTGAGCTCATAGGGAAAAGTTAAACACATGGATACCCTACATACATAATAAGGAGATGGAGAAGGGTTTAAAGCTAATCACTATAGCATTCAACCCATACCATAAACATGAATTTGTAATGATCAAATGAAACATGCATAACAGAGAAAAATTAATAACTGAACAGAACCTCAGAAGAGTTGGTACCTTCAAATATCTAAATTGCTGAAGACTCTGTTAAACTACAATATATTTATGAGATGTGTTGGTGCTACTTCACTGGTAAAAATATATGTCACACCATAATATTACACCGGTATTCTGTTCATAAGTATTGAAGTTTCTCTTTGATCTAGTGGTTATCTTAGTAAATCTTTCCAGGACTAATTTAGGTAGGTTCATTGAGTATTTAATAGAACAGTTCCTAATATTTGGACACCACTGGCTCAGCCTGTTACCTTACACAAGAAAACTGGTGACAGCATAATTATAATCATTTTCATTTGTTTGCAGTATAAATTCCTAAAATGCTAATATCTTATTTATTGAAATGCTAATGAAGTGCAACCTCTTAACGATCAATCAAAATTGATATATGTTGCATAGTTCATTGTAACGTTTATAATAAAGAGGTGCCTTCAGAACATTTTCTGGGAGGAAGACCGGTCAGATATCAAGCAAGGTGCAACAAATTAATTTCATGGGTTAATCAGTATCTTTTCCGCTGATAACCAATTTATTTTCATATTAAATGACACGATTTTATCCAGATTTATTATTTATTCGCAAAGAGAGGTGTTGTACTTCCAAAATCAAGCACTATTTTTTAGAAAAAACAAGTCTGGAAATGGGTTTTCAATTTAGTTCCTGTGTTTTGGTTGAACCAATGACCTTGGATTTTTGTTCTACCCGTTCGCGAAAACAAGAAACAAATATGAGTTGGCTTGGGCTTTGTCACTGTGCTCTGTCAAGCTGTTGATATGTCATTTCTGGCATTTAACTGAAAGGAAGACAGAAAAGAATATAAGTCTAATTCTTTTGTTCAAACTCTGCAAATGGTTTGGGACAATTAATTTCCAATCATTTCCCAGAAGAGCAGATTTACTTGTATATTAATGAGGCACAGGTGTTAGGCCCCTTGTGTCTCTGTGCCTGGGAGGCATATTTGGCTTGTTTATCTAGTCAGCCATAGGTACTGCAAGGTGCTCAAACTTGGCTTTTAACAGTTTATACAGAGAAGCTTTAACAATTTTTGATGCTTTTTTATTTAAATTTGCCAGCACCTGTTAAAAATTTAAAGCCGTTCATGTAGAAATAAGTGCAAGCGGTTCCAGTGGCAAATAGCACTAAAAGTTAAATAATGCAGTCCTCTATTATGTTTAACAGCCCAGTCTGCTATTAAGGAGAAAAGGAAGGTTCATTTAAGGAAATATTTTACTGAGAAGCTAACAGTTATTAGCTTGAGTTGCTCTCAGATAATTCTGTCGGTGTGTCTATATCTGTGAGCAGAAATACCGTCATGCTCGTATTAATATTCATTTTTCTTGTTTATTCACGGAACTGCAGTACCAACATTTTCGAGAAAACGGAATAGCCTCCATAGGCATTATGAATTTCAGTAGCTGGCATAATTATAGCGATCTACATATTCATTAAACCCACAGAAGAAATGTGTCCAAAAAAAACAACCATGCATTTCAAAACTGTACTTGAATAAAATCAGTTTGAAGACTTTAAAAAAATGGATTTACTGTTTAAAATGATGTTTCTATTCAATTGGTTTGTTAAAGAGAGTCTGCTGCTTTAATATGTTTTCTTAAATGTAATACCTTTCAGTTTGTAGCAAGGAATGGGAGGAACTCTTTATAAGCAACAATTATTTGGCAACAATACGTCTAAAAGGGATTAATGGACAGCTGAGAAGCGGCAGGTTTCGGAGTTTTGCTGGAAGGTAAGTAGAAAATATTTATTTATAGTTTGTGTTGTATCAACATGTTACCTGATGTGCCTGAAGATTACTGATGCAGTCACAGGATTTTCCAGACGACTAGATCTTCTGTTTCACACTCCTTTATTATTATGTGCAGGATATTTTGGTAATCAAGATGAGCTGCTTTTAAGCCCTATGGTAATTAAAAAAAAAAAAAAAAAAGGAGAGGGCGTACAGAAACATTGGGGTTTCACGATCCATAAAGGGATACCAACACTGAAATACAACATACTCTTAAAGGGGAACTCCACACAAACATTACTTAAGCTTTTTGAAAAGTAAACATAATTTCATGCAATTTTGCAATATACATCACTTAAAAAATAAGCAGACTTTTCATGATGTTTAATAGTTTGGTACAGTTCCCTAAGCCTAGCCCCTGCTCTCCTGTTGATCTGTCTGACTACTTTGCTAAACTGGCTGACTACTGTTACATTGTACCAACAGCCATCTGTCCTTAGCCTGCATCCTCCAAACCCTACAATTCCCTGCACACGTGTATGGAACGCATTTTAGGACATCCTCCGAGGAAATCCTTGTCCTGTATGCAATCTCCTATGCTAGAGGAATGCAACATTGCCTGCTTTTTAACTTACCCCTCCCTCAAAACAGACGTCACATCTCGCTCCTCCCTCCTCAGCTGTCAGCATCCAACCTGGGTCCTTGCTCCTCTCTCCTCAGCCATGCGTCCTGGGTCCTCACTCCTCCCTCCTCAGCCATCCGACATGGGTCCTGGGTCCTCACTCCTCCCTCCTCAGCCATCCATCCTGGGTGGCCGCTTCTCCCTCCTCAGCCATCAGTCCTGGGTCCTAGTTTCTCCCTCCTCATCGAAGGCAGAGTACTGAGGGCAGAGGACTGAGTGCGGAGGGCAGAAGGCTGAGGAGGGAGATCGTATGGCTGTTGGCTGAGAAGGGAGGGTAGAGGACGGAGGTGTGACTGCAGCATTTGAGGATGAGTGACAGTAAAAACACCCGATGCAGCATTCCTAAGCCATAGGACATTGCATGGAGGACAGGGATTTCCCCGGAGGATGTCTTAAAATGTGTTCCGGACACGGGAGTTCAATAAGGAATGGAACATCACAATGCAATGCATTGTGGGTTATGTAGTTCCTGCATGCTGTCTGTAAGCTGTGGAGAAGTTGTTACAATTTGTAACATCAGTGTTTAGTCCCTCCTTCCCTGCCAGGATTTCAAATGATGCACAAAGAGAAGAACTGTTAAACAGCTGGATTTCAGCATAGAAAATGGCATTGATGCATACTTTTTGAAGAAACAGGTAACTGTGATGGGTATATTAGGGGTTTCTGTGTTATGTGGGCCTCTAGATCAGATTTTGGTTTGGAAGTTCCCCTTTAAATGCTGAATCTTGCATTGTCCACCCTCATGTCGCCCTGTTGGTAAGAACAATCTAAACTGCTTTCCCATAAACATTTAAAGAAATAAAAAAGATGACATATTATGCATGTTTAAATATTCTATTAAATTTTAGTTTATGCCCACCACACTGAAGATCTAAAGGTTGGTTTTACCATTGCTATTGCACTCAAATACAGAACAGCAGAGCATTGGACACCAGGGAATGTCTGGTGGCTGGGCTAGCAGGCTGAGGTGAATGACAGCAACCACACCAGATAACGTCATCAAACATTCAAACGATATCATAATAAAGGGTTATATACCTTTTGCTGGTGTAGTAAAGCTTAACATACATCTCATTCATATTAAGTTGTTCATTTTCATTGTTTAAAGTGTATGTTTTTTGTTTTTTTAACCAAAAGTTTTTCAGCCAGTGCGTGACACCAAAGATTGAATAATTTAGAACCACCAAAAATTATAAATAAGACACATTGCAAATTGGCTACATTGGTCATTAGCTGAAAGTTAAGATTCTAAAGTGAACTATTCCTAAAAATAAGGCTCATCCATTTTACCAGTCAAGATTATTGCATTAGTGAACATATATTTTCTACCAGTAGCAGTCTGTATATTGTTTACATGTGCATTCATATATCTCACCTCTCCACCCCCATTTTCTTGTGCTAGGCTCATGTCCTTATCTAGATTTATTTAAACAGTATTCAGGGTTGCCATCATCTCAGGGGACAGGGGGAATGGTTGTCCCAGGTCTAGTCAAATTTTGACCGAAAAAAATAAATCTGGTCAGGTAGAGAAAAATTACAGAAATTTAATAACTTACATTTAAGTAAGGGTAGAGCTCCACCAGCATTTTTCATCGGATTGATGCCCGCCGACAAAACGCACGCAACAAGTGGGATGGAGTCGCACGCGTGGACCGGAGTTAACAACTATACGGTCCGAGTGTCGGATGAAGATGCTGCTTTCTGTGTCCACATCCGACAGTCGTGTCGCAACAGATGTAATGTAGTTGTTACCTCCGACTTTTCATTCAGTCCAGTTATATCTTCACACGTGAGTTTTGTTGCCAAGCGTAGATCCAATGAAAAACGCTTGTGGAGCTCCACCCTTAGGGGGTTATTTACTAAACTCCGAATGCAAAAATCACAAAAAAATGTGATTTTTTTTCCTATAAAATCAGACTTTTAAAAAATCACTCATTTTTCGTGCATCTCAGACCTGTCGAGGTTACATGTAAGTCAATGAGAGAAGTCACAATGATTTTTTGATGTGCGCTGGGTTTCATGCAATACCCCGAAGTTTTCAGAGTTTTCAGGTGAAAATTCCGAAAAAAATCATGAAAATTGTGAAAATCGGATGAAAAAAATCATAGAAAAATCTGTTTTTTTTACCGCAAAGCAAATTGTCAGGAAAATGTGATAATAAATAAGCGTAAAAAATCCGAGCGGTTTTAATCGAAGTTTGTAGTAGAAAATTTTGAGATAAATTTGGACTTAATAAATAAATAACCCCCTTAGTGTTTGAGCCCATGAAAGCGAAACAATTCAAATAAATGAAGATGGGGCTTCTCTCCACCTATTTAATTAGAGTGAAAATAACATTTTCTGAATTTAATTAAAATTTTCCTAATAGTGACTATTTTTCTAAACATTGCACATTGTTTTCTAGCTCAAGTACTTTTTTTATTCTGTCCCTTTAATGCTTCGATCAGATGTAAAATCAGACTTCACAAACAAATAAATGTATATAATAAAGATTCCGTATTGTATATTACAGTGAAGTTAACAAATAAATCATAATAATTAATCTAATAAATATGTTATAACCTCCCCATTTTCTGTACTTAACATTTCTTAAAACCAAATTTATTGGCCACAAGTACCTAACACTGCAGAACAGGTAACCAGAGTGCAATAAAACATTCTGACTTCCTACAGTAATTATAGGAAACGAATACCATAAAATTATTTAGAGGGAAGGATACATATTGATAAAGTCACAATTCAGTTTTATTGTAATTAATATGCTAGCTTGTAACAAAAAAATAGGAGGCAAAATGAATGTGCTTGTTGTCATAGCAGCCGTACAGGGTTAACCTACCCCCTCCAGCAAATTAATTTCTATTTGCTTAAGGAATATTATATAAATGTCACCTGGGCAGCTGCAAATATTTTGTTTCAACTGCGTATATTGTCTGCATGAGGGGCGTGATGTAATAATGATACCTGTTAGTTCCTTCTGCTAGCATGCAACGATGATCCTGTTTTTTAATCCTTCTTTATTGCGCAAATGAAGCAATCTGGAAATGATCCGGAAAAGACAAAATTCCAAAGCAACCAAATCAACATCACTTTCAAAATAAAACATTTTACGAAAGCTTTTTAGAGGCAGTACAAACCTAAACACACCTTTGCTAAAAAATAAGCTCAATAAATAGAACTTGTGCTAAAAATGCTTTCTGCCTATTGTTTTAATGTAAACATCTGTATTTTCCTAAATATTTGCCATTATAAAATGCACTTCTCAAAAAAATGGGTTCTTAATTTTTGTAATTGACCTCCCTACACCATTTCCACCTGTAAACAGGGTAATTTATTCAATTAGAGAAAATAAGCTCTGAATAAACAAACCCCCTCCCTTCACTAAGTTGCAGTCTTTCAAATAAGGAGCAACTCATTAAACAAAGGGTCGGACTGGTGATTGGTTTAAAGTGATACTGACACTAAAAAACTACTTAACGGGCTCCTGCTGCACAAATATGGCATCCCCCTCATACAGGAACATGGGGCATCAGACATGTAGGGGGTTATTTATCTCAATATTTTATGCTACACACTCTGATCAAATCCACTTGGGTTTTTTACACTTTTTTGTTATAAAATTTTCGCGAAAATCTGCTTCACGGGTAAAAATCAGATTTTCAAGATTTTTTGGATTTTTCATCATATTTTCAAAATTTTTTCGGAATTTTCACCCGAAAACTCTGAAAACTTCGGGGTATTGCACGAAACCCAGCGCACATCAAAAAATCTCCCATTGACTTATATGCAACTTTGACAGGTCTGAGATGTCGGATTTTCAGATTCTGACTTCTACATCCTCGGGATTTAATACATTCCCAAAAAAATTGTGATTTTTTAAAAGTCAGCTTTTATGAAAAAAAAAAAAAAAAATCAGGATTTTTGCATTCGGAGTTTAGTAAATAATCCCTGTAATGTAAAAGCATTGTGCAAATACTTTGGCAAATTTATAAGTAGCTTTCAAAGGCAATATTATGATAGATGTAAAAAAAGAGTTTAATTTCTGGTTTCAATATCTCTTTAATTAATCACTTTTTACTTGAATCAGAGAATGATTTATTTCTAATTGGTGCATTTCTTATTTATATCTCATCAGTGCAAGAGATAACAAAACGATAGATGTTATATTAATTAAAATAATAGGGGTTGCATGCATCTTTCTGTGTAAGTAAGAAAGACTTAAGTAGAAATTACACCTCTTAGGGTAGGACTACACGAGCATTTTCAGCGCGATCCGACGCGCTGCGCAAAAACACAGGCGTCAAGTCGGATGCGACAGAAATAAGGTAAGTAATAGCATTGTCATATGAAGTCACAGCATTGATCCGACGCGACTGTCTGATGCAGACGTAGCGTGCAGCATCTGCATCAGACAGTCGTGATGCTTCGGATCAGCACTGCGACTTCATCCGACATTTGTATATCTTACCTTATTTCCGTTGCATCCGACTTGACGCCTGCGGTTTTGTGCAGTGCGTCGGATCGCACGGAAAACGCCTGTGTAGTCCTACCCTTAAACTGAGACTGTGGTCCTTTTTGGAACCTTGTAAGGCATTGCAGTCTTTCATGTCAGAAGAAGGCTGGTGATCACAGTCCAATTTCTGTTTCGTATTTTATTTTTGCCTCACAACACTTTGATAGTCCTTAAGAAACGATATTACTGAATCCAGTGATGATGAAGTAAATTTCTTTTCCCCTCCCGCCCAAATAAATACTGTTTCTTGGCCCAAATAAAATATAACATGGTGTAGGAAACAACTTCTTGAAATACAAAAAACATTTAATTGCTACAGTTACAAAATAAAAGCTGATAGATTGAAAAAAGGCAAAATGGAACACACAAACTGCCAATCAGACCACTCAGTCCATACATAGCTAGATACTTTGTTGCATTTAGATATGAATTTAATTTTTTTTTCTCTTTATTTATTGTGTGTTGATGAAGTAAATTTCATGTTCTATAAAATAACATTACAGGCCATGACATTGGCCTGTGATGCAGGCACATATGTTGTGGATCTGTATGTAATAATCATCAATAGTTCAACCAATAGGTAGCAGGAATGGCTACTCCATAAATATGAAAATATTAGCTACTCCAAAATGTTCCACTTGACATGTTTCTAGGGTGATACTGTAAAACTAAATTATATTTCATAATAATGTGAAAATTATAATGTGTAAAACTCAAGAGTTTTTTAACACCTATTTTTTGCATTTTAGAACATGCGTTTTTGAATTTCAAAGGACACAGTAGATTTTTGTTTCCCTCAACCTGTAGAGAAAAAGCAATTCAATTGTAATGCCTTGTTCAGACCTCTTGGGGACTACATAGTCTAGTTTAAAATGTCCAAAAAGCTTCTATTTGGAGTAATATGTGATTAATATTCCTCCCTCTGGGAAGTTCTGGGATACAATCAATGAGCATAGATTTAAGGAGGACACTGGTTGTTTGGCCTGTAGCAAGTATTGTGCCACAGGTTGTTTGGAAAGATCCTGCTTAACATTTTGTATAAGTTTAGGTTTCAAACCAGACCAAACTGTGTGTTTATGTGTGTGTGTGTGTGTGTGTGTGTATGTGTGTATGTGTGTATATATATATATATATATATATATATATAAACAAATACAAGAGTCCTCTGCACTCAACCTATTATCAATATATTTAAGACAGAGACATTTTGTGCATACTGCTACTAAAAAATGCCTTACCCTTTAAACAAAACAGGGATTGTTTGCAATATATTTAAGCTAGCCAACTACGTCAAAGTCATCCCATATCTGGCCAGTCCTATGCTCAATTTTCATCTGATTCATTAAGAATTCTATGACTTCATTATACATTTTACAAAGAGACTAGGTTTTACCTGCAACTTACTACCTGCTTTCAAAGTAAAACTCCCATACTTGGCTCCCCTTTTATTAGACACCAGTGAGCTGGTGTGTTTACAGAAAAGCGATTAAATTCAATTAAAAAAAAGTATTCTTTTCATTCTGAATATGGACAGTGAAACCTCAATTTTAAGTACCCCCATTTTAATTTCCCCCTCATTTTATGTTTTTTTTTTTTTTTTTGTTACACCAATTCAAGAAACATTTGAATGGGTGCTTTTCTCTTGTTTTACATAATGTTTTCCCGGATTTTACTTTGTCCTAATGTTCCCAAAAATGGTTTTCCTCTGTGAATGTTATTATTAGTGAAATAAAGAGGTTTAAAATACTAGTCATATGCATATTTTGCCATGGATCTGTCTGTAAATAGTAAATTCCAACTAGTCTGCCCCTTATACAGCCATGCACCAATCACGTATTGCTTAAGATTGTGCATGTGACTGACAGAGAGGCCTTGCACATGCCCCCCCCATCCATTGTGTAACATTAAAGCTGCAATGCCTATCCCTTGTCATTAACACAGTAAAAATCTGATTTTAAAGTAAAACAGACTTATATTCTTTAAGTTCTTGAAGAATAAGTTGCTTTAACACATTTCCCTCATTTTACATTTTACCACATTTTTTTCTGATCCCTTGAAAATGTAAAATGATGGTTCTACTGTATGTGATTGTGTTCACATTCAATAAAAGGTTAGAACTTGATACAATAGTTGCGGATAGTGATGTGCAGGACGGGTAAAACCTGACCTTAACCCGCCCTTCCTCCACCCGCGCCCGAGCCTGACTTCCGGGTTCCTTTTAAAGAACCGCATGCTGACCTGCCCCACCGATGACGTCACAAAAGGGGCAGGGCAAGCAGGTGTGCGGCTGTAAAAGTGGAAGCTGGAAGTCGGAAGCCAGCAGTGTAAGGTGGCAAATGGTGGTTTCAGGTCGGCCCGAACTCGACCGAACAGTTATAATAAAAGATGGAAAGCAATTGCAAAAAGTATTTGTATATGGGGAACAATCTTAAGACAGCTGAACTAGAAAAAGTATTTGGAAGGGGAACGACCCCCTTTAAGATGCCTAGAGGCGTATTGACTTCTTCTACAGTTATTTAACCATATGGGAAAAGAAAACAGGTGGATTTATATTTACAAATAACCTTTAAACCACTGAAAATGTTTAATGCATATTGGAAATTTGCTTAGAATTATATTTTCATTATGCAAAAAAGCAGGTTTTAATAATAAAGTGAAGCAAACGATGCAGGACTGCAGTAAGGGTTTTTACAGCAAATTAAACATGAAATGAAGGGGCCTGGGTGCTCTGAAAGCTTGCAATTTTTACTTATTCAGTTAGCCAATAAAGGAATCACCAAACTTGACATTTTTTACATGAAATGAACAAATTATTAAATTTCCCTTGCAGGGATTTTTGTTTGCTTGATTATAATGGAATATTACAGCCACTCAATTTGTCTGCAGACAGTAATATTGATACAGTAAATTGATATTGATACTGATAAATTGATATTGATAATATTGATACAGTAAACTCATACAGTGCAAAATCTGCCGTCAAAATCTGCTTATAGCAACAGTTGCTATATAAGAATATAATGTGTTATTTGGTTTTGTACCAGAGCCCATTATTTTTGTCAAAGCTCATGTTGTGTCCAATCGCAACAGCCAGCCATGAAGACCTTCATCTTTAAAATATTTGTGTTAAAGTATTGGAAATTCACTTTTTGTTCTGTTTTTTGTTTTTGTTAATGTTAGCAATGTGTAAATATTATATCCCTTTCCATGCCTCACACAATATACAATATCTTCTTTGCATCATGTAGCCTTTACCAGCTTTGTGCATTCATTTTATTTTTTTATGTGTAAAATATTGCACAGGTTCCCTTGATAATAAGTGTCCTTTTCTAAGCCTCTTTCTAACGCATTTTCATCTCTATTGGCAGCTGTTTCTAAATGTTTTACCCCAAGACAGAAGCCAATGGATAAGTGAAACGGAGGAGTTAAATCGCTTGATTTTTTCAGGCTCTTTCCTGAAAAGTCAGATATTTTTCAGATTTTTGCCCGAAATAGATGGATTTTCGGGCTAAATCCAGCGCAAACCACAGAAACTTCCATATAAGATAAGTACCTCTACCATGGACTTATTTACAACCCCGGCAGGTCTAAGATTGCAGATTTTTGGATGTAAAATGTGACTCAAAGAGATGATACTGAGCAAGATTGAAGACTTACTTTTGCTTATATTGTAATATAGGCAACCCTTGTCTCAGTCATGTGACCATAGCCAGCTACTGAGCTCTAGTCTGATGGAAGCTGGTTATATATAAAATGAACAGTTCAGTGTGAAAATAAAAACTGGATTGTAAAGTTCTTGTGTTGATACTTGGACTCTATGATATATGTTGATTGTATGCTTTTCAATGGCTTGTCAAATGTGCAATAAAAACTTTTAAAAAAAAAAAAGAAAATAAAAACTGGATAAATAGATAGGCTGTGCAAAATAAAAAATGTTTCTAATATAGTTATTTAGCCAAAAATGTAATGCATAAAGGCTGGAGTCAGGTCCGGACTGAGAATTAAAATATGCCCTGACATTTCAGGTACAAAGAGGCCCAATCAGCCCACACAGAGGCCCACTCTGACTAAAAAAATTATATATATTATAATTATATATATATATATATTCTACAATAATACTGATGCTGTTTATCAAAAACACAAAATATTTCTTTCCTTAATTCTGATAATTCACTTGTGCTTGACCCCACACACTCTAAAAGCATTTACACAATAGTTAGTTTATATTTGGTACTGGAAGTCCATATGGTATTATTCACAGAATGCTTTCTGAATATACTTATAATGGTAGGGAATCTTGTCATACCTTAGCGTAGTACATTTAACTTTTTTATTTATCAATCACAGTACACACTATAATTGCATTCCTGTTGGACTGAATGTACTTTTTAACTTGCATAGTGAGAACAGTCTCTTTTTTTTACTAGTAACTATAGTCTCTTAAAAAGTATTATTATTACAACCCTGTTTCCACTTGGGACACTGTGTATAAAAATAACTCTGGTCAAAAAAAGGTTCATACACCCCAGCAACCCTGGATAGGTGTTTTTAACAAAGAAAAACTTTGCTACCTAAAAGCTGAAGTTTAGGTAAAATCACAGAAATAACCTAGTTTTTTTTTATCAGAAACCTAGCATGAGTTAGGAAACTCACACAAGTAATCTTAAAAGGGATCCTGTCATCGGAAAACATGTTTTTTTCAAAACGCATCAGTTAATAGTGCTACTCCACCAGAATTCTGCACTGAAATCCATTTCTCAAAAGACAGATTTTTTTATATTTAATATTGAAATCTGACATGGGGCTAGACATTTTGTCAGTTTCCCAGCTGCCCCTGGTCATGTGACTTGTGCCTGCACTTTAGGAGAGAAATGCTTTCTGTCAGGCTGCTGTTTTTCCTTCTCAATGTATCTGAATGTGTCTCAGTGGGACATGGGTTTTTACTATTAAGTGTTGTTCTTAGATCTACCAGGCAGCTGTTATCTTGTGTTAGGGAGCTGTTATCTGGTTACCTTTCCATTGCTCTTTTGTTTGGCTGCTGGGGGGGGGGGGAAAGGGAGGGGGATGATATCACTCCAACTTGCAGTACAGCAGTAAAGAGTGATTTAAGTTTATCAGAGCACAAGTCACATGACTTGGGGCAGCTGGGAAATTGACAAAATGTCTAGCCCCATGTCAGATTTCAAAATTGAATATAAAAAATCTGTTTGCTCTTTTGAGAAATGGATTTCAGTGCAGAATTCTGCTGGAGCAGCACTATTAACTGATTCATTTTGAAAAACATTTTTTTTCCCATGACAGTATCTCTTTAAATCAGGCCCTCAGTGAGAGGAAGTCAAGGTCAGATATTTGAGACATGTACTTGAGCATTGCCTTTAGCAGTGGAATATATTGTAATGCTAGCCAAAATGAGCATATGCTTCTCTAAAAAAGGGTGGCAGAATCCAGTCTATAGACTGGCAGAGCAAGAGTAATTGCTGGGGTGTATGAGCATGGCAGAAGCATTCATTTTGGTGTGAAGAGGTGACAGCCTCTCAGTGTCGGACTGGCCCATAGGGATACCAGGAAAACTCCCGGTGGGCCCAGCTGTCAGTGGGCCCTCCTGCTTTTAAACATTTGGCTTATTTCATTGTCATTCCCTATTTCTATGAGAATAAATAGTCTAAATAGATGGAATAATAGGTTATAGTATGTAAAGAAAAGAGAATAGGAGAATAGAGGTTGAGTGAAGAGAGGAAGAAAATAATACATAGAGTGGGCCTCTGGTCTAAAGGTTTTTGGGTGGACCCCTGATCTAAGGGTTTTTGGTGGGTCCCTAGTGTCCCAGTCCAACACTGCAGCCTGTGGACAAGAAGGCCAATTAAAGGAAAACTATACCCTCCAAACAATGTAGATCTCTATAACTTTTTTAGTAGTATGTGCCATTGGGTAATCATAAATAGAAAATTGCCATTGGCCGCTCCCTGGGATCCTAGAATTCATGGTGCACACAAACCAAACAAACCATACATGTTAGGTCACATGAGCCAATTAACAGACAGATTTCTGTCTTTTGCTTCCACGCTTCTTCCTGTTACAGTTATAGTATTTCTGGTCAGGTGATCTCTGAGGCATCACACAGACCATCACAAAATGTTGGTTCAAGGTAAGAGATGTAAAAGAGAAATATTTACTTAAATATATATACCAGATTGTAAGATTCTTAAATATGCCACTTAATTTGATATAAACTATCTGTTGCTTAAGTATTTATTTGGGAGGTATAGTTTCCTTTAATAGAGAATAGAGAGACAGTAGTCAATATATGATATGATGAGAGTGTCAATGAGAATTTTGGTTGCATCTTGTGAAATACATTATCGCATTTTAGAAATCTTCCTTAGGTTAAAGTGACAGTTTTAGTTATTGATTGGATACTAGGAGTGAATACATGTACAGTATATTCATATTCTAATTCTTGGATGAACGTATATCCCAAGTTTAAAGGGCAAGTCAAGCAATAGTTACTGGGTGGGGGTGCCAATATGTTAATCACACTCCAATGAATATAATCGGGAACCTTAGACCCTGGGCTGGTGCTCCTGTTACTGAAAAATGCACTGGCCCTGCGTACTATTCCTTGAGCACCACCAGCACTTCATGATTCCCCAGCAATCCTCAGAGTTGAAGTTGTCCAACATGTGATCTGTCAAGGAAATTGGAGAGGATCACTGGGGCATTGGCATAGATGGAGGCACAGTGTTCAAGGAATAGCAATGTAATGTTAAGACACCCCTCAGTGACAATGCTGTAATTGCTAACCTTAGACCCTCGGAAAGTGCTGATTTCCCCTGGTCTGGGGTCTAAAGTTAGTGATTATATTAACTGGGGGTGGGGATGCCTAACACATTGGCACTCCAGTGGATATCATTTGACTCATCCTTTAAAAGAAAATCTGTGACCTTTATAAATCAGGTCCAACTTCCATTTGGGACCTTTTATTTAGAACCTGCATGTTGTTTTTTCATAAAATTATTCATTTCAATGAAATACCTCTTGATACAGCATGTTGGATGCACAGATGCCCTATCTTTGCCGGGTTTAAAGTAAATAATAGGGATCTTAGATTGTAATCTCCAGGGGGCAGGGAGTAATGTATAATCTCTGTAAAAGTGCTATAGAAATGTCTATATAGATACTAAAAATAATAACATCCACTACAGTAAGTAAGAATTGGTCCTTAATTTATTTCCTAATTATCCTTTGCTGTGGACTGCTTTTTTCATTTAGTGAGCCCCCAGTAGGGTCATGTAGCCCTACAGATTGGTTAGGGGAATACTGACATAGGGAGTTACTTGGTTTATGAAAATGCAAGTTCTACAATTGCTTCCGTTTATTGTCTATCAGCTTTGGCAGCCTGTCAGATGGGAGATGCAGAGTTAACTGCCTGCATTCTTGACATTCTTGGTTTAGGTTTTGTCATGCCAAACCTTTGTAATTCTTGAATTGGGTATTCTGGAAGACACAAGGGCAAATGGTCGAATAATCTTGCACAAAATAAATGGCTCATTATATATAGAAAAGTAGCAAGAACTGAATTAGTATAAGTCTTCATTGAATATTTTGCAATTCACAACCATCAAAGCCTACTAGCAGAGGCTAATTTCCAAGTTAATGTCGTTTTCTCCATATTCCATTTCAACAGAGAACATGGGGGAAAAGATACTAAAGAAGTTTGTAAAATCAAATTACTCTAACTAAGCAATAAACAAGTTAGGAAACACATATTTCCTAGCTATGTTAACAACAATGTTTAAAAAAAAAAAAGAATTGTTAAGCTAAATAAAAATTAATGATGAGCAGTTTTTAATATAAATTTTCATGGCTGTAATTATTCAGCGGTGTCCATTCCTACAGTGTTAAGTGACTACACCCCAGGCATGTCAAGCGTTGAAGTGAGAAACCGCGTATTATTTTCAACAAAGTCTGTCATTTACTGAACTAGAAAGTAATATTACTGGGTAAGACTTAAAACAGCTTAATTACCCCCTGCCTGGGTTTGATATCTTAAAGATGCCTTACAGAGAAATAACACCTTTCTGCATAAGGAATGAATATTTAACTTGATAACATTGAAAAGGAAAGAAAAACTAAAGTTTCCTCACAAGCTGTTAAGGATATTATTTGGTACTAGGTGACACCCTGTTTAACATAGACCATATTGTTAATAGTTATGGGATTTTATTGAATTAATGAGACTCTTCTCATGTAGTAGAATGTCTTGCTGAGTTAATTGAAACTGCACAGATTACATAAATGGTATTAATGAACTTCGCCTGCCTGATGCTTCTGCTTGGATAAAGACTGCTTGGTGGGCTAAATGAACATAGGCATATAAAGAACAGGTTCAATTTTGTAAGCCCACAGGATGTTGACAAAACGTTACTTCTTTTTTTCATTGGATTGCATCATTTTTGTTGTGAGTGTAGTTTCTAAAGTGCTGCTAATGAACAGGAATATTTTCTATGTTTCTCTATAAAAAAAAAGGCGCTTGCGAGGGGACATGATTACACTTTACAAGTACTTTAGAGGACATTATAGACAAATAGCAGGGGACCTTTTTACCCATAAAGAGGATCACCGTACCAGAGGCCACCCCTTTAGACTAGAAGAAAAGAACTTTCATTTGAAGCAGTGTAGGTGGTTCTTCACAATGAGGACAGTGAGGTTGTGGAATGCCCTGCCTGGTGATGTTGTGATGGCTGATTCTGTTAATGACTTTAAAGGAGAACTAAATCCTAAAGTTAAAAAACCCCTACATAGACCCTCCTTCCCCCAACCTGTTACCCCTAAGTCTTTATTTACCCCTCCGTGCAGATTCCGACCAGCGTTGTTCACGGCACCATCTTCTTATCTTCCGGAAGTAAGTGCCGTATCGGCGAATGCATAGTTGGAGCAATTTTCTGTTTCGCGACAACTGTGAATGCTCCGAAACTCATGAAAATTTCGGAAGCACCTGTCTCATTCCGAACATTACCGAAATGGCTGAAGATGGCGTCCGTGAACTCCGCTGGACAGAATCTGCACGGAGGGGTAAGTAAAAACTTAGGGGCATTTGCCCAGGATAACACTTAGGCTGGGGAGAGGAGGGAGGGGGGTCTATGTAGGGTATGGGGCTATGGGTTTTTTAACTTTAGGGTTGAATTCTCCTTTAAGAGTGGCATGGATGATTTCTTGGAGATGCATAAGGTCCAAGGCTATTGTGATACTAAAATCTATAGTTAGTGTATGAGTATAGTATGAGTGCATGGAGGGGTTAGTGTGTGTATGGATGCTGGGTTTCTTTTGGAGGGGTTGAACTTGATGGACTTTGGTCCAATCTAACTATGTAACTTTATGTAAAGGATTTAAAGGTGCTTTTATGCAGCGTGTAAACGGAGTGGTCATTTTTTAACTACGCCAGTAATGAAATAAAGTGGTCACTTTTTCCTTGGATAAGTATTTTTCCCCTAAATGCAAATATGTTTACGTACATAGACCATTTCTATAAAAATGTAATGTGTGTGGTTAAGGCTAGTCTTGTACTCATTGATGCATGGGGGAAAAAGAAAGATCTTAAGCACTAGAAGGAATCATGCAAGTCAGAATTTAACTGAATTGGTTCTAGCCAGAAATACAATAGGCCACTGAGATATTGCTGGTGGGAAGTATCAGGAATTTAATTAAGGTTCCTAAGCTGGAAATTCTGATAACAGCTGCTGTGTGACTTCAGTTTGTAAAGGAATTGTGTTTGTGTGTGCACAGTTTTAGTACCCTTTACAGAACGGTAGCTGGCCTGTATTAACATTACTTTCACCTCTCCTTCTTTATCAACTCTGACTGGCTTATGAGCAGCAGGGCTGTAGTTGCATTGACCTGTTGGGGAATTTATTTAAGTAAATCATTCAGTTTGCCATATACTGCCACCTATAAGCCTGATGTTAAATGTATACTGAGGACCTGTTCTGCCAGTTGGTTGAGGGTTTTTAACTCCTTTCAATTTCCATAGACTGTACTCCCAGTACTAAGAGAGTGTTGAACTGCACCCACATTTTTGAGGAGACCCCCCGAGTGCAACCTAACCCTACTCTGTATCAGAATTGTCGAGCTTCAAATATATGTACTGCTTAACTGAGGAAATAAAAACAAAATGTTTCCCCCAATTATAGTACCAAGTTGGGTACAGTCATTCCTCCATGCATTCATTTAAACAGAGAGTGTATGGCTAAGCATATGCTTGAATTTTTTCTTTTATGTGAATACATGCATGTATTTTTACTACAATGTTTTTCTTGGATTAATATTTCCTTGGAGGCTAGCAGAATCTCTAATGGGAAGAAGAAAATTGCATAAAAGAAATTAGGAGCTAGGCTAATCTTTTATAGTACTGTCTAATATATAAATATTAATACAATATAAATGTTTTAATATTCTTTAATTGCTGTTCTTTCTCTGTAGAGTTAGATTACAACATGCTCTTAATCTCAGAATTAGAGAAACAGAACATATTTGTATGTTTTAGCAAACTCTTACATAAATAAAATATCAGACATAAAGGAACATTATATAGTTCAAATATTGGCAAAGGCAATCTTAAGGAGCCTTTATTTTCATTTTTGTATTTATCCATGTGAATTAAAACGCTCATATTGCAGGCGTTAGTAAGCATACTCAAAATGATTTCAAATATCTGTAATTCTGTTTGAGCTATGCAAGGCCTGAATGCTCGTGCAAGGGTTGGATTTTCATTCCTGAAAGTCTGAAAACATCTGGTCTAAACTTTGTATCTAATTTTATCGGTTCTGGCATTGGAAGTTAAAGAGGTTGCCACATTGGTGCATATTTCTCTCATTATATATTATTTATGAACTATATATTGTTCCGAACATTTGGAATGATTACTGCTGCATTAATGGTCTATTAGGACTAAAGCTAAAAATGATGACGGCCTGTTTTATAGATATGCCGGAAACAAAATATTACTTTGAAAATACGACAGCATAAAATCTTGCTGAATTGTTTTCTTAAAAAGAGGGGTCACCAAAAAATGAAATTAGTGTCTCATAGACTAAATTATGCTCTGCAACTCTGCAATTGTTTTCATGTTTTTAATATCAATGCCATCTACGTCTCTCAAAGCTGTCATTTAAAATGCTTTCTTGTTGCTGGATGAGCAACCTCCTGCAATCACATGCAGATTAGAGGGGCTCTCAACCCAATAACTGAAAGGAAAGCAACTTTCCATCATACAATTGTTTAAAATATTACAAAGATGTTACAGTTTTTTGTAATTGCAATTAAAGCAGTTATTAAGCTTTTTGAGTCATTGAGCTTGTTATTCAGCAGCTCTCCAGTTTGCAATTTCAGCAATCCAGTTGCTAAGGTCCTGGTTTCTCTAGCAACCATGCCCTGATTTGAATAAGTGAATATTAATAGGAGAGGTTTTGAATAGAAAGTTGATAATAAAAAGTATCAATAACAATAAGGGGCAGATTTATCAAAGGTCGAAGTGAATATTCGAAGTAAAAAACTTCGAACTTCGAAGTAGTTTTTGGGTACTTCGACCATCGAATAGTCCAACTTTGATTCGAATTTGCAAAAATTCGAAGATTGATTTGGTATATTTAAAACTTCGACTTCGACCATTCGCCACCTAAAAGCTGCCGAAGTGCTG
Organism: Xenopus laevis; assembly: GCF_017654675.1. Classification (NCBI taxonomy): domain Eukaryota; kingdom Metazoa; phylum Chordata; class Amphibia; order Anura; family Pipidae; genus Xenopus; species Xenopus laevis. The sequence continues at coordinate 37,187,358 of NC_054382.1, read as the reverse complement.
TTTTAGCCTATGGGGGACCTCCTAGAACTTGCATGGAGGCAATTGGAGGAGTTTGGGAGATCGAAGATCGAAGTTAAAAAAACTTTGAATCGAAGTAGCGCTACTTCGTAGCCAAATTCGGCCCACTTCGACCCCAAAATCCTTCGACCACCATTCGGTTGGCCTTTTTGTTTTTATAAAACTACAAGCACCCCATTTTGTGTTTTTTCCAGGGGACCAGAAACAAATCCATAAGTATGTATAATATATAGGACAGACCACAAAAATTTATGTTTCATTGTTTAAAAAATAAAAGGCAGTTGAAAAGTTGCCTAGAATTAGCCATTATGCAACATACAGTATTACAAGTTAACTTAAAGGTGAACTACCCAACAATATAATTCCTACTGACTTTTACACCATAATAGAAAGGAGCTTAGACCAGCTAAATGTTTTTGTTTGTTTTTTTAGAAAATGCCTATTCCATTGCACTTCCATCAGCTTTCTCTGAATTTCAAGTAGAGGAAGCTGTGTATATTTTCTCAGTTTGTTCTTCTTTTCCAGAAGGCCTTTGCTTTCATCTGTAGCCTAAAATGTGTTCAAAGCCATCATTGTTGGTACATTTGTCTTCCTAGTTCGGTATAACTAATAGTAATGGTGTTGTGCAAAAGAGACGTAAGCTGGAACCAAGTGGCCTGCTACCTGCTGATATAATAGATATTTCTCTGATACAGTATAAGGATGCGCATTTGTCACTGGCTGGAAAAAGACCATTATGATCATAACCTATTATACCCTAATTAAACAATAATATAAATGATAACCTGCCCAAGCAAATTTAATGTTCTGTTACATTGTTGTATATACATATACCTTCTGGGCATATCTTTCAAGTACAGCATATAGTTTTCCAAATTTTGCAGCAATTTGGTTCTGATAGCTGGGGTTGGTGTTCTTGGGATAGATCTGTACATCTATATTTTTTGTAAAGAGGTTATTGTGAAGGTCTATAGGCAATGACATATTTTACCCTAGCTAAAAATTACTCATTTGCCATGTGTGTGGGCCATTAGGTGCTCTGTAGTTGTACTTCAGGTGACTTATGTGAACTCTGCACTTGATTGGTCATTAGGATTCAAATTCCTAATTACTTCTTTTCAGAAGGCCTTAAATGAAAACTACCCCTCAAGAAAGAAAAGCCCCATCCACTACTCTCTATTGTGCTCCCTCCATGCTTCCCTCCCACATAGTCCATTACTACAAAAAGTGTCCCTGAAAGTCACGCTGACTTATCCATGTAGAGTAGTGCAATGGAGCTCTACTGCACTACTCTGCATAGATAAGGGAGTGTGACCTTGCAGGGACACTTTTTGCAGGAATGGACTATGCAGAGAGGAAGTACAAAAGTGTAGTAAATTGGACTTTTCTCTTTGGGTGGGTTTTGTTCTGCTTTAAAGTCCCATATTTTGCTATCAGTGCTATTTTTATCAAAAAGGTCTCCTAAGGGGGTCACGTTATTTACGTACTTTAGAACCAGCATGACATCAACCTAGAAAGAGGGAAGACTTAAAAGATGCTTTTATTCCACTGGTGGTGTAGCTGCCCATATGTTGTGTGTGTTACAGTGTAACCTTCAGTACACCCGGGGCAGATTTATTAAGGTTTACATTTTCGAAAAAATAGCTCACAAATTTAAAACCACAAACTCGTATTTGAATTCGAATGTGAGGTTTATCACACCTGACCCTGGAAACAGTTCTAATGCAATACTTTTCCACCTTAAACCTGACTAATTAATTTACAAGTCAATGGCAGAGGTCCGTTGAGCCATTTGAAGATGTTAATTGCCTTCCTGACATTGGAGGGTTTTTTTCATAGTAAAATTTGATTCAAATTCGATTCGAATTTTTGGGTCGTTCCTATTCAACCGAATATTATACGTTCAAGTTTTTTCATAAATCACTTCCCATTCAAGTTGTGAGTACATTCAAATTTATTAGGAGTTAAAAAAAATTGACTTTTGATAAATAACTCCCCTGTTGTCATTCATAACTTAAATAATACATATATAGGCAAGTTGGTTGCTGGTTGATAGTGAGGGTTGGTACAAATGAGGCATGTGTACAGAATCTCTGCTAGTGGAGATTTCTTGTTTTCTAGGGGGGAGACTCTGTGGGTGGCTAGTAAGAAATTGTTGTGGTCTTCAGGTATTGCATTAGTATCAAGGCTGGGCCATGGCGACAGGGCTCCCTACACACCCGGTCAGATATCCCTGTGTGCTCACAGGGCGCGCACTCGCAACTGCACGCATGCGCGATTGTGCAATTGCCAAAAGAACACAAGGCACAGTAGCGATGGGGAAGGCCAAAAAAGGGAGTGACAGAGGGAGGGGATTGAGTGACAGAGGGAAGGACGGAGGAGGAGGACGAAAGCTGCAGCGAAACGAGTCACCTGGACTAGGGGTAGGCAGAAAACTTTTGAATAGGTACCTGCCCAGAACCCACACATCTTTGCGTCCTAGGCAGGTGCCTCTTCTGCCTACCCATAGCTCTGGCCCTGATTGGTATTGCTTTGGCATTTTGTATGCTAGGACATCTCTTTGGGAGGGATGGGGCAGGGTCTCCATTCTGCACCTGTAATCATGATATTTTAAGATTATGATGCTAAGTATATATTTACTATACTTGTACAGTACTGTACTTTGTACAGTAATAAGTTAAATGAATGCTATGTCTGAGAATATATGACATTATACAGATTTCATTTTTTAATAATTCTCAGCAGAGTGTGCAGTGGCAGCCGTGATTGAGGCCCGGTGGTTTAACTATTATGTTGCAGCTTCTACTTTAAAAATGAATAGTAATGAAAACTAAATAGGCAATTTAAAAATTATATTCTGGAAAAAAAAGTCTCAGCAGCAAATTTAGAAATGTCCCTGTACATTACTTGTAACCAAACAAATTCCCTGTGTAATCTCAAAATAATGAACTGGATCATAATGAGCAGCAAATGTGTATTTCATTTTATTCTGTGTTAACACTGTCAAGTTGAAATGTGAGCATTAAAATATGCACTTCAGCGCTGTAGCCATCGACAGCTAATGTTGACCTGTGTGATGCTTATGATTTCATGGTGTTCCTCTTTATATCTTGCAAGGGAATGCATGAGTTGCTGGCACCCATTGTGTTTATTTTGCATTGTGACCACCATGCTTTTTGTGAGTGAGGCTGCAAAACCAAGGCAAATAAAATAATTCTTTCTTTCTTGCATTCTTTTTTTTTTAATTTTTTTTCCTTGCTGTTTTTACCTATTGTTTTACCTCTGTTAGATTCTTAATATGAAAATGGCTCTCAGATGTAATGATATTTATTTCATCATTGATAAGTAAAACTGTTCTGCTTAGAATTTATTTTTTATTTTCAACAACTCTTGTTTTCTTTCCTTTAACCTTTTTTCTAATTTGGTTCTGTACATTACCACAATGAATTTTAAATGAAACAACTCAGATGCAGTTGCAGACTTTAAGCTTTAATTCAGTGGGTTGAACAAAAAGATTGCATAAAAATGTGAGGAACTAAAGGCTTTTTTTTAGCACAATCACTTCATTTCAGGGGCTCAAAAGTAATTGGACACTTGACTCAAAGGCTATTTCATGGGCAGGTGTGGGCAATTCCTTTGTTATATCATTATCAATGAAGCAGATAAAAGCCCTGGAGTTGATTTGAGGAGGGGGGGGGGTGCTTGTATGTGGAAGATTTTGATGTGAACAAATAACATGTGGTCAAAGGAGCTCTCCATGCAGATGAAACAAGCTATCCTTTCTGCAAAAACAGAAAATACCCATCCTAGAAATTGCTACAATATTAGAAATGGCAAAATCTACAGTGATTTTCCTGAGGAAGAAAGAAAGCACTAGTGAATTCAGCAACGCAAAAAGACCTGGACATCCACAGAAGGCAAAAGTGGTGGATGATTTCAGAATCATTTCTATGGTGAAGAGAAACCCCTTCACAACAGACAAACAAGTGAACAACACTCTCCAGGAGGTAGGCGTATCAATATCCAAGTCTACCATAAAGAGAAGACTGCATGAAAGTAAATGCAGAGGGTGCACTGCAAGGTGCAAGCCACTCATAAGCATCAACAATAGAAAGGCTAGATTGGACTTTACTAAAAAAAAAAAACATCCAAAAAAGCCAGCACAGTTCTAGAAAAACTGAGACATGGGGCAAATTCACTTACAATCGTAGTTTCGCCAGGCGCAACTTCGCCGCACTTCGCCACACTTCGCCAGGCGTAGTTTCGCCAGCGCTTCGCAAATTCACTAAAATCTGAAGTTGCGCACAGGGGTAGCGTAAGGTTGCGAAGTTGCGCTAGCGTTGATTCGCTAAGTAAAGCGAAGTTACGCTAGCGAAGGCTAATTTGCATAGGGCGCCAAATTCAAATTTCAATGGAGGAATACGTATCAGCACTACAAATGCCTAGAAAACCTTAAATTCATCAAATAAAATTTTTATTTTGCCCTACACATGTGCCCACTGTCTAGGTAAGTTGCCATGAGTCAGGAAATGTAGGGGGGAAGGAGGGGAGCCCCAAAAAAAATTTCGATCTTTTTCAGCCTATCACCCATAATGTAGAAAACACGCCAGCGTTTTTTGGGACTTAGAAAAAATTTTGACTTTTTTTGAAACAATCCCTATCTACTCTATTGCGCTTCGCCAGGTCTGAGGTGGCGAAGGAAGTCTAGCGTAAAAGGTAGCGTTCAGTACACTGCGCGTGTTAGTGAATTTGCATAGTTACGTCGCTAGCGAAACTTCGCCAGGCGTAAGGGTGCGAAGTAACACTAGAGAAACTACGCCATCGTTCGTTAGTGAATTTGCGCAGTAACGAAAATGACAAACGCTAGCGAAGTAACGCTAGCGAAGTAACGCTAGCGAAGTAACGCTAGCGTTCGGCGCTTCGGCGCTTAGTGAATTTGCCCCATACTGTCTGCTCAAATCCAGCTAAATGCAGTCAAATTGATTGGGAGGCGTTTCATAATACAGATGGACAATGACCCAAAACATAGAGCCAAAGCAACCCAGGAGTTTATTAAAGCAAAGAAGTGGAATATTCTTGAATGGCCAAGTCAATCACCTTTCAGTTTTTTAATTTGTCCAATTACTTGTGAGCCCCTGAAATTAAGTGATTGCTTCCTCACATTTTTATGCAATCTTTTTGTTCAACCCACTGAATTAAATCTGAAAGTCTGCAGTTCAACTGCATCTGAGTTGTTTCATCTAAAATTAAAAATGAGAAAAAAGTTGTCTCTGTCCAAATATTTATGGGCCTAACTGTATGTCCACTAAAGGCATGGCGATTGGGTTAATCCCATTATTCAACCCTAGGGTCGAACAATCAGGTTACAGTGAAGGAAATGGGTACCTACGGGTCGTAGGACCGCATCAACTATCGGTCCTCGATCACAGGTAAAATCAAACCTGCCCAATCAATATCAGGCCATCTCCTCTGTTTTTTACTAACCTCAAGGATTTTAATTCTCAGGAATTCCCTACCACTTCAGTTGAACTGAAGAAGCTGCTCAGATAAGAAGTGAAATGTTTTAAAAAAAAAAATCTAAGGAGCATATTTATCAAGGGTCGAATTTCGAATTTGAAAAACTTTGAAATTCGAATTCAAAAAGACCAACCGAAATTAAGTCAAATTTTTTTTTTGGCCGAATAGGTCCATTTTCGACCGTATAGGTCAGTTTTAGAATCGTAGAATTAATAGTGCATTTGATCGAATTCGTATTGATTTTTCAGAGTCCACCAATTGACTCGAAATAGGTTCTAGGAGGTCCCCCATAGGCTAAAACAGCAATTCGTCAGGTTTAAGATGGCGAATGGTCGAAGTTGAATTTTTAAAGAGACAGTACATGATAAATTTCGATAGTCTTTGGTTTCATTCTACTAGATACTGTATATCATGACTTGGATAAATGAGAATAATCTTAGACATATTCCTATGTTATCATTTCATGTATTTATTTTTCACACATGGACATGGCCATGTCCATGTGTGTAGGATGTCACCACTACTGATTCATTCCTTTAACTAGTATCACTTTTATTGTATGTAATAAAGAACTGCATATTTTTTATTACAAGTCTTCTAATACCAAGACTGAAATTAAAATGTAAGTTAAGTACAGACTCAGTATATCAATTATTGTTATATATAGTGATGGGCGAATTTGCGCGATTCGCGCCGATCGAATAAATTCGCGAAACGCCCGCGAAAATTCGCGGTAAAAATTTGCCGGCGTCAAAAACGGGTGCCGGCGTCAAAAACGAGATGCCGGCGCCGTTTCGCAAATTTTTCGCCGTTTCGCAAATTTCGCGCGAAATTCGCAAATTTTTCGGCGAAGCAAAACGACGCAAATTCGCCCATCACTAGTTATATATATCAAGCTTCTGACATACACCTCCTAAGCCTAGTTGCTCCATAACCACCTTGCTTAATTTTAAAACCAGAAACTTTAATCTCTGTATTGTTTTGAAACCCTGCTAATTTACTTTCTAAGGAAATACCTCATAATTCATATGCAGCTTAACTATTTTTCTCATGATTCTTATTCTTTATTTAACCTATTTGTGAACGCCCATAAAGTTGATGTTTACATTTTTTTCCATGAAGAAATGAAAGCACTTTTTAAATCCTGCTTGCCTGGAACATGATGCATTGTAAGTTTTTTTTTTTTTGTTGTTTTGTTTCATTTTTCCAAAATTTAACTCAAGTTTAGGGCGACGTTGCTCTGATTTAGCAGCCCAGCATATAATACTTGTGCAGCGTGCTTTCTTTTTACCTAGTGCTCTCTTTTCATACCTTATGAAGAGTGCAGAGCCCTGGTTTTCAACATTGGAACATGATTCACAGAAGGTAATAAATCTGTATATTTGCATTTGTCTCAACACGCCTTGAAAAAAAAATCCCCCCTTTTGACATGAGCTCATTCAGTTGGGTGTATGTAAAAAAGGTGCATATACTATCTGAACTTCTAAAAATAATAAATAAATAAACATAGCCAACTTCATTGACATTAGGGAAATCTTGCTATTCCTACAAACTATTTCCCAACATCCCTGGCTGACAGTGTAATGCAAACCCTGCACATTGTTCAATTGGGAAGTGATGGATTCTGGGACATGAAGTCTCTCTGCTTTCCATAGTGGGTGGTGCCATCTCAGGTCATTTTGCCTGTTCATGTGCTTTCTGGAAGAGCCAGCACTTCAGGATGGAACTGTTTTCAGGCAGGCTCAATGGGACTTGAATTTTTACTGCATACTTTATCACGCTGCACCTTTTTGGTCTTTTTGGCGTGGGGCTCACAATGCTTTGTTCAGGTATAATACCAAACACTGTTTGTATAGTTCCATGGACAACCTTCAGCTAACTCCTACATGTTTCTTTATAAGAGTTGTTGAGTGCCGGAGGATTGGACTGTGGTGTGTGAGAATATATATATATATTATATATCCTGCGTTCCCCCGCCTCTTCCTAAATTGCATGTCTGAATTACTTGCAGTGCCTAGGCTTCTTGGCTGGTCACCACGATCATTGCACACATCCCCTTTGCAAGCACTGGAACAAGCATGCGAATGCACACACAGGGACAAACCGGCAGGGGAGCACACAGCTGGACAAGAACCAGAAATGGGCCCAGGAGTGAGAGGACAAGGGCACAGAATATGGGTAAGCAAACAGAGTTCCTAGGGCCCTCCAGCATTGCACCCTAGGCACATGCCTCTTCTGCCTACCCCTAGTTCCAGCCATGATTACTTTCAAGTTAGTGGACAGTAAGATGGAAGACACCTCCATGCCTCCACCTCTTCTATCCCCCATGAATTCATGGGTGAATTGATTTATGCTGTAAGGCAAAGTGCAAAGAAATGGTAGATGGTGCCTGTATTGTGCACTTTGCACCCTGCCTTACAAAGGTATTAACTTTTGATTTGTTCATTTCATTTTACTGAGTTAAGCTGGCCATAGATGTTGAGATTTTTAAAAGATCAGATCCTGATCGTGAGCCCACGATCTTCTCAGAACGATCGTACGAATTTACCATCAACTTTACCATTTTGACCTGGCTGATCAATTTCCTGACAGATGTACGATCGTTCGAATCCCACTAACCGCACGATAATTTAGAAGGATTGGTCGGGCTTCCCTAAAATCGGTCGTTCGGCAAGAAGAATCGTCACGTCTGTGCGGAGCTTAATCTTGTAATGAAATAATGGTCTCAATTTTAAAGCACTGAAACTCAACATTAGTTGTATTCAGGCCCGGACTGATAATGTATCAGTTCGGGCAAATGCCCGAGGGGCCGCTCTACCCTCCATTCTAGTGGGCTGCCCGCTGCCTAATTAGATGCGGTGCTCGCTGCACTTGTCAGCTAGTAATCACTCACACCAACGTACACGGCACGGTGGGACCAGCTAATTAACTTATCTTTCAGCCCCGCACCACAGACGGTAGGAGCTTTTACTTTCTTCCCCCCCTCCCGTTTGCAGTCCTACCAGTGCCTGTGAACGTTTAGGAACTCCCTGTCATTGCTGATCTATTCATGCTGCTGACTTCTGTTATCATGTGAAAGATAGACGCAAGCAGGCACGCAGCAGAAGTCTGACCCCGTGACCTAGGAGGAAGTGATCAGCGGTGACAGAAGAATTTGAAGCCCCCCACTGACTGAACATCCATGCTGCACTGAAGCTGAGTTATAAATTATTGTAAGAGCCGGCTGTAAACTTTATGTTTATGATGAGGGGGAGTTTATGATTTTGGAATTATATTTACAGAAAAGTAGAGGCTAACAAAGAGCAAACAGTAGTAACCCCACACTATCGGATTCTTTTATTCTAAAATGAATTTAAAATTATACAGTACCCTTGAGGTGCATCAATCAGTGTTTCGTGTTTAGTGTAATCGATTCAATACTAACTTAGCGACCAATTAATTTATCGATAAAAACCTTCAATTAATTTATGAATTCATTTAATCAATTTGTAGTTCATTAATTAAAGTGCCTGTGCATCAATATACAATCAATTAACTATGAATTCATTTTAGATCATCAAACAATTAAGGTGCCAGTGCTAATAAATATCAGTTTTAAAAATGATTTTTTTTAAAATAGCTTTTAACCATTTGCAAGCAAAATAATAGAAATAAAAGAGATTGAAAAGGAAAATAGGAGAGGCTGCCAAACAGAATGCAGTGTTTAGTTTACAGACAGAGCAGGGAAATCATAAACGTAATCAATGTGGGGCAGACAGGTGAGAAGGGACGAAAAAAAGGGAGGTGAGTGGGAGGCAAATCAAGAATAATGACAAATGCAGAGATTAAACGAAGAATGGTATTTGACCTAGTGAGTATTTATATGTTTTCTTTCATTAGTATTGCTGAACAGTAGCCTAACCTACCTAACTGCTAGTTGACCCAGAGGAAGGCAAAAAACCTTCCTTATTGACTGTGAGGTGCTGACTTAGGAAACAATCATTTCAAGCTGGCAAACCACTGGTGCTGCCTTCTACTTGTCTTCTTACCTGCTGTATTGCTCTGTGGGCTTGGTAGGGTTGGGGTGGAGATTAAGATCTTAGCAGAACAAGCAACATGTAAAAGTGGGGAAATATAAAGCATTTGGGCAAGGGTACAAAAATACACTTATGTATTATAAGGGATCATGAACCCCCTACTGTAAATATATATATATATATATATATATATATATATATATATATATATATTCAACCAACGTAGAGCCGGCACTCTCGAATAAAGTGTTCATTTGCCTGGGTGCACAATCAATAAATTATCTCCATATTTTATATATACATATATAAAATATATGTGTGTATGTGTAAAACACCAGCATGCATTTACATGTGGGCTGCTTTAATTTTTTTGCCTGGGCTGCTTTTTACTCCCAGTCCGGCCCTGGTTGTATTATTACAATTGTTTTATGGTTTAGAAAAAAAAAAGAAAAGCCTAGAACCAGTAAGTTACTGTTTGCATACTGTAAGTATTTCACAGCAATCACAGGTGAAAAACTGAATTGCTAAATATTATTATTATCAGGGGATTCACAAAGATGAATTGCTGGGTAGTATTTTAGAAATTCAGAAAATTATAACAGCACTTACGAGTCTTGCAAAAATGTTATCAAATATATAATGTCTGTTTATATTTGTTTGGTCTTGTTGCAGTTTCATCTATGGCTAAAATGCTAAAATAATTTAGTTAATACATCATTAATATTTTGTAAGATCTGTTTTATACAAAATAATGCCAAGAACCTAGAACAGCACACTGGACCGTCCAACTGCTTTGTAGTAGAGCTCAGCCAAGGCTCAAAATTAGCCAATTAAAATAAAACTATACCCCTCAAAAATGTAGGTCTCTATAAAAATATATTGCAAAAAACAGCTCATATGTAAACCCCTGCTTCATGTAAATAAACCATATTTATAATAATGTACTTTTTAGTAGTATGTGCCATTGGGTAATCATAAATAGAAAATTGCCATTTTAAAAAATAATGGCCGCCCCCTGGGATCGTATGATTTACGTGCACACAAAAAACCCATAAATGTCAGGTCACTTGAACCAATTAGACAGAGTTCTGTCTTTTGCTTCCACACTTATTCCTGTTACAGTTAGAGCTGCAGTATTTCTGGTCAGGTGATCTCTGAGGCAGCACAGAGACCATCATGAAATGGTGGTTCAAGGTAAGAGATGTAAAAGGGCAATATTTACTTTAATTTATTTTCCAGTTTGATAAGATTCTTTAATATGCCACTTCATTTGATATAAACTATCTGTTGCTCAAGTATTCATTTTGGGGGCATAGTTTTTCTTTAAGCTAAAAGGATTTAGGCTTTGAGGTCCCCTAAATATAAAAAATGCGATATTGTGTGAGCGGACCTGGTAGGGGGATGGGACAATGAGGGGTGGGTGATGACAAAAGAGGCGGAAATGTAGAAGGGATAGCACTGGACTGATTGGCCCAAGGCAATCGGGTTTCTGGTGATTTGGCAGGTCAAGGGAGGTACCGGAGAAGATGGGGCAGACCTGGGAGCAGGTATTGGGGGCAGACCTGGGAGCAGGTATTGGGGGCAGACCTGGGAGCAAGTAGTGGGAGCAGGCTGGGTCTTTACCAACCAGTGGTAATCTTACTGCCAGGTCCAGGCAAGTAGCATGTTTGGATGCAAGTATCATTGAAAAAATAGTGCCAGTTTTTCAATTCAGCATTTTGCACTTGTTCTTCTTGCTCTTGTTCATAAATCAGCTTTAATGTCCAATTTATTTTGGATTCTTTTATATAACATTACTGTACAGTGGTTTCAAAATTGATAGTGTCTGATTTTTGTGATAATTATATATTTTTGTAGTGTTGAAAAAATGTCTACTCTTTAATTAACATTCTATAATCCCCTTTTTGTTACATCGAGATGTTTAATTCTATATCCGTGCACCTTTGTTTTCTGTATAGATTCTGTATGGAACATACTGTACTGGATCAGATGGGTTAGCTAGCACTTAACAAAGAAGACCACGCGATTAATGTTATAGCATCTTTTTTAGGTAGTGTATAAAGATGAGTCTGCATTGACTGGCCCTTGTGTACGAAAGGTGAGTTCCAGTGCAAAAAGTCCACTTCTGTTTTAACTAGATAATACACATGAATTTTGAGTGACCTTGGCCAGATGATGACATTGTTCTCAAACCAGGATCTGCAATTTGTACATTTATGATGGCCAATGAGTCTTCCAAAGGACTACATTTTAATGTAACAACTGTCTTCGCTGTTTCAGAAGAGTTCCTTATGTGATAAACCCTGAACTGAAAAAGAGCATTCCTTATAAACCTCTTAAGCTTTACAAACAATATATTCCTCAAGTTAAATAAAACAAGAATGTCCATTTAATTGAATGCACATTTATTTTCTATCTTTTCAATATTCATGGAAAATAAGTAGATTTATCTGCAGAGGAGCCGTGTATTGTCTAAATGAAACAGTATTTATAAGCTCTACAGATTTTCCCAAGAATGCAGATAGCCTTTTATTTTAATTATAATCTTTTTACTCCAGGCAAAGTGGCATTCTAGAATTTAAATAATTTACAAAATATGAACTTGCGAAAAACACATGTAATTATCTTTAAAGAAAGAATAGTATATAATTCAGCACTGATTTGTGTATTTTACAGACTACTCCCGATTTAATGCTCCAATCAAATTAATAGCCAATCTTGAATTTGATTGGAATCAGTGATAGTTTACAATCTCTTGCTTTTATGACTCAGCTGTATGCTTTGAATATACAATGAGTTACTTGGATAGATCACCCAGTTCCAAACAGAGAATTAAATTTTAAATGAAAGTCACTTATGTCCAAATTTGCAGGATGTTGCTTGCTAATAGTAAATTCTTATTAATTAAGTCTTGCTCTATTTTAAGGTTTTTACAGTATATCTCTTGCATGAAAGCTACATTTTAGATATTGTGATAATTATATTTCTTAATTAAAAATTCAGCTTTACAATCAGTTGCTGAACCTTTATCATATTATTATCAGTTTATTTTTAGGCCTATGGCACACAACGCTTATTCTCTGTCAGTGTTTTCCAGCCAGCGGAGACGCTTTCGATTGTGGCCATTCAGTTCAGTGAAATACACCTGTCAGTAGCTTGCATCATCCAGAAAATGGACCTTAATTTGCAGTCAAACCCCCTTGCAGATCAGAAAGGAACTTAGGAGACTACATTGAGGCCTAAAGCACTAGTGCTGTATTTTAAACAATACTAAAAAATGAATTTATTTGTCTCATACCTAGAATTTAAAAATGGTAACAAGGTTCAGTAACAACAAAAAATTAAAGTGTTTTAAAGGACTAATGTACAGTTTTCCTGCCATAGTAAAACTATACACAACTAAACAAAACTGCTGTGTAGCCATGGGGGCAGCCATTCAAATGCAGGATACACAGTAGATAACAAGTAGTTCTAAAGTACTAACACTTTATATCACACCAGGTACTTTTGTGTTGGCTTAAAAACACCAGCTAATCCCCCCCTTTTTTTTCCATATATTACTTTCAAATTGGGTTAATTGAATTTTTTTTTACATAATCAGGTAAGGCTTAAAACTAAATATTCAAATATAAATGACACTATGCCATACTTCCCCTTTTGCAGTGCCTATACCCAGGCGTACCCACCTCACATTTACTTATTTTGGCATGAAAATATTCAAGTGCCATTTTTGGGCCAACTTCCACCTTTATGGATTTCCATTATACTCTGCAATAAGCAGCACAACATGGTCTGGGTGTTTCCACAAGCGTTACTAATTTCAAAAATAACAATTGGTGGATTCTAATAGCGTTATTCTAAGAATGCATCTCTACAGTAAAAATGTTCATCTGTAACCCTAATTCTGATGATAAAGGATTGAACATGTAGCCAGACATCCTACAGAGTCTAATTGTGTGAAACCAAGAGTCAAGTTCACTTTAAATGCAAAAAGTCTATTAGGATATCTCTTTAAATTTCCACTGAAGCCTTTGGGTATTATAGAACTGAATCTGCGTGTAAATGTTTACATGGAAACAGATCTGATCAATAAGGACACTTGGTTGTGGACCAAAGGTTTTGGGTTTTATTCAGCTCTTGTTCAAGTGATGGAGTTTGATTCATATGTGCAAGCTCCTCTTTTCAGAGCTTGGGGCATCTCTTTCCTATTAATATAGCCAGTACTGTACATAATGTGGTATGGATAAGGGCTCATGGATGTAGATGTTTTTGTCTTTCTTAACTGCAAGAACCTTTGGATGTAGATGTTTTTGTCTTCCTGGACCAACATCAAGGAAATTCTCCCTGATGACAAACAAGGTAGCCTCACAAAGGATGTTATTCCTTTTTGTTGTTTCTAAACTACAGGTAATGCCCTGGTCGAAATCAGACCAACAACTTAAGCAATGCTCATTATTGTATCTATTGCCCATACACAGTTAAGGTTTTTTCTCTCTGTACTTAGGAAAAAATGACTATCCCCTATTTTGGGGTCCTTGGTTTTTCAATAGAATCTATTGGTCAATTGATGATATTCAAACAGCTACATCTATATTTTATTCTTTCTATAGATCAATGTAAAAGTTATATTCAGAAATGATAAGATGTATTGTGACATTTTTAGCAAAAGACCCCTCAAGACAGGGGTCCCCAACCTTGTGTTGCTTGTGAGGAGAAACACAAGCATGAAGAAGTCTTAGGGGATGCCAAATAAGGGCTGTGATTGGCTATTTAGTAATCCCTGCATGGCCTGGCAGCCTACAGGAGGCTTTACTTGAGAGTACACCTGTTTTTTATGTAATTAAAACTTGCCTCCAAGCCAGGCCTCAAACTGTTTGGAGCAACATCCAAGGGATTGGTGAGCAACATGTTGCTTGCAAGCCACTGGCTGGAGATCACTGTATTAAGGGCTTGTTTACAAGATCTATATAATTATACCTCATGCCAGACACTCCCCTTATTTTTTTTATCATTTTATTGGTACCTAGCAGGCCAAAGTCACTTATATTGGGTGTACCCCTTGCACTAACAGGTACCCACTAGGTACCCACCAGGCACCCACCAGGTACCCACCAAGCATCCATGAGAAACTGAGACAATATTGCCTGAGTTTGGATCTTTGAAATCTGAGATCTCATATGACCAAGCAATAAATATGCTTGCAGCCAGGAAATTATTTCCTGGCATATGTACAAGGAATTAATGATTTAAAAAAAAAAAGTAAAAAGTCAATTATCCTGTTTAAAATATTTTATTGATCATCTAATTTTATTAATGAGCTTTATTCTGTACAGTAATGCTTCCTACGACCAGGCGACCTCAAGTCTGAACAGAAAGAGAGGCAAATAATTTTAATGTGTTTAAATATATTTTTTGGACTGTGGCCTGAAAATAATTGAGCTCAAATTTAATAATAATGCATCAGCTACAGTAATAGTATGAGGTAGATTCTCAGTAATACAAAGCAAAGCCTTGCAAGTGCCGTATTAACACAGAAATAGGGTTCTGGAAAACTGTATTATGGTTACAGAGAGAATACTTGAAAGACAATGAATGCTCTGCTAATAGGACCGCTATGAGAGGAATGACAATTTTATCTTTTTTTGTGTAACCTTGCTTATCATGTGGATGATGCCAGTCATACCTAATGACAGTAATGTTATAATATATGTTCTGTTAAAGGTGGACCTGTCACTGCCATCAACACCTCTTAACTAGTAAAACAGAAAGATCTTTTATATTCAAGTGTCCTTCTCCCTGATTCTTCCTATAGAAAATATTACAGTGATTACACATCATAAAGCCTAACTGTAATAAAACGCATCAGCTGGCCAAGGTTTTCATCGCTCACTCAATAATCCATTAATACAGCGATTCTGCCCAGGCGTCTTTATAATACCAACTCAGAGGTAATTTTAATCAGCTGCACCAGCTGGTATTTAACAGCAGCTGCTGGAGTTGCCACAAATATACTCAATAGCTGGCATCTTAATTTGCAGCATTTCACGGGAGTAGCGATCCCCATGTGGTTACTTGTGTTATATGTGGCACATTTGAAAAGAAAAAAAAAGCAATTTTAAGTGTGCATTTATTTTTATTTTGTATCTTTTCTCAATCTTTATTCTGAAGTGTCCCTAACTTGTTTTCCTGGTTGATATGATACAAAGTGGAATGCTGGGTTTTGAAATCTACACTCATTTGCACAGCAATGCAGGGGTCATATTAAACTCATTATGTTACTTACTGTGTACCGGTAATAAACAAGAGAATGTTTTGGTAGTGATCCGATGATATTGCCAGGACATGACCCATGGAGGGGCATAAGCTGCAATACTCATCTTCCATCTTTATGCAGATCAATGTGTTAAGAACAGCATGCATGGAATATAGGCTGATGTCAGGAGTTTAGATAATACGATAAAGTCATTATAATTAGTAATGTTTAGACCTACACCAACCCCTCAAATGTCCTCCCTACAAGACATTGTTGGTATATCATCTGAATCCTTTTGCTTTCACAATAAATTAAAGGGATAACGTCATGGGAAAAAGATTTTTTTTTTCAAAATGAATCAGTTAATAGTGCTGCTCCAGCAGAATTCTGCACTGAAATCCATTTCTCAAAAGAGCCAACAGATTTTTTTATATTCAATTCTGAAATCTGACATTTCAAAATTTCCCAGCTGCCCCTGGTCATGTGACTTGTGCCTGAAATGCTTTCTGGCAGGCTGCTATTTTTCCTTCTCAATGTAACTGAAAGTGTCTCAGTGGGACATGGGTTTTTACTATTGAGTGTTGTTCTTAGATCTACCAGGCAGCTGTTATCTTGTGTTAGGGAGCTGTTATCTGGTTACCTTCCCATTGTTCTTTTGTTTGGCTGCTGGGGGGAAAGGGAGGGGGTGATATCACTCCAACTTGCAGTACAGCAGTAAAGAGTGATTGAAGTTTATCAGAGCACAAGTCACATGACTTGGGGCAGCTGGGAAACTGACAATATGTCTAGCCCCATGTCAGATTTCAAAATTGAATATAAAAAAATCTGTTTGCTCTTTTGAGAAATGGATTTCAGTGCAGAATTCTGCTGGAGCAGCACTATTAACTGATTTATTTTGAAAAAAATCTTTTTTCCCATGACAGTATCCCTTTAAATTAAAGGTTACATTTTTGCATATTTAACTGGACCATACTCCTTGCTTTCCTCTATCCATGGAATCAATGCATGCAAACACACCTTTAAATTTATTGGGGTGCATTTATTAAGGGTACACAGGTTGAGAGCTAGAACCCTCTGAGTGCAGGCCAGATAGACATGACAAGATGCCCAGGGAATATGGGATGCCTAGTACACAGAATTAATGTCTATCATGGTACATCATTATGTACACTGAAAGAAAAATATACAAAATACCATTTACATTATGTGTAATGTTACTTACAGAACGAATTATGTGAAACAAAATTGGGCAGAATTTATAATGGTGTAACTAACTAGTACAGGCCAAGATAGATTTTAATGACTTTTATTTCATAGTATATAAACACATGGACAAGGTACAGTAGGTTTCTTAGTTTGTTATTGAAACTGGAAGCCTCCAGGTAATGCAAGAAGATCAAAAACAGATGAAAATGAATACAGATACATATCGGCATACAACCTAGCTATAAATACACACAATAAATTGGCTTAAATCTGAGAGCACAAACATAAACACTAAATGAGCTCACTGATAACACCAGCCCATATAAATTAGCTGACATAAATTTAAGCACAATGTGTTAAAGTGCACGTATAAACACATAAATTAACCTAACCTAAAAATTATAACTCACACACTAAATTGACTGTGCTCTAATTCAAATCTTTATCCCTGATATAAATTAGTATGTAAATATGTTTATATAGGTTCTGCACTAATTTAGCCTGGATTTAAAAAAAAAAATCCTATATACAAATTAATCAACAGCAATAGAAAGGAAAACACATAAAAATAAAATTCTCATGGCAGGATGTTCTGTATATAAACCTTGGTATTGCACTTGCATTTCTCTTCCTTATACAGGTATAGGATCCTATCTCCCATAGACTTCATTTTATCCAAATAATCCAAATTTTTAAAAATTTGGATAAAATGGAGTCTATGGGAGACAGCCATGCCTTAATTAATTTTTCTCTGTTATAATAAAACAGTAGCTTGTACTTGATCCCAACTAAGATATAATTAATCCTTATGGGAAGCAAAACCAGCCTATTGGGTTTATTTCATGTTTAAATGAATTTCTAGTAGACTTAAGGCATGAAGACCTAAATTATGGAAAAGATCCATTATCTGGAAACCCCCATTCTGGATAACAGGTCCCATACCTGTATTGTACCTACAATACAAATTCAGTCTTATGTTTGCCTCATTTCATGTTTTTTTGTGGCCCTCTGAAAAATGTAAAATGGGTTTCTATTGTATTTATTTCATCCCAGGTATCATATTTACATACATATGGACTAAAGCTGCTATAGTAGTAAGTAAACTAAGAAAATACTGGGGCTCATTTATAAACTTTGCGCTGGGCAGAATGGTCTGCTCAGTGAATATAGTGAATTTGCTCTGCGCTTGGTTATATTTATAATGCTGCATAAGAGTTCTGTATTTAATGTGCAAACAGAATTGTGATTTTTTTTTTCACATTGCAAATGTAAATTAAAGCTTTCTAAATATGGCAAAAATTGCAAATATCTAATATTTATGCGTACACTCTGGGGCAGATTTATCAAAGGTCGAGGTGAATATTTGAATTTAAAAAAAAATAAATTTTCAAGCTATTTATTGTGTACTTCGACTAGGGAATAGTCCAAATTCGATTTGAATTTGGAAAAAATGTGAAAATTCGAATATCGAAAATTTATCATGTACTGTCTTTTTAAAAATTCAACTTCGAACATTCGCCATCTAAAACCTGCGGAATTGCTGTTTTAGCCTATGGGGGACCTCCTAAAACCCTTTTGGAGTCAATTGGTGGACTTTGAAAAGTTTTTTTGGAAAAATGCGCTATTATTCCGATTCATACGATTCAAATTCGAACACGGACCTATTTGGCCAAAAAAAAACTTTGACTTCATTTCAGTTGGTCTTTTTGAATTAGAATTTCTCAGTTTTTCAAATTCGAAATTCGACCCTTGATTAATATGCCCCACTGAGTTTTGACTTACTGTCAATGCTGTTTTCCCCTACAACAACCTTGCACAGTGGTTAGTCTATAGTAGTGGTTCCCAAACTGTAGCGCTGGTTGGAGCAGTTGCAGGAGGAGGTTCAACCAAAAGGCTAACTAGGGTGTGATTTGGGTCAGTTTGCGTCTCTAGAGTCACCTGAAAGCCAAGCTTAAAAGTCATTTAGGCAGAGATTTGGGGGTCAACATTTATTCACTTTCCTAGTTCTTCTTGCAGTTATGGCTGACTGGCCAATGATTTGCTTTATCTGTAACTTTGTTATGAAAAGTTGGACCTCTATGGGGGGGCAAGAACTGCAAAAGTCTGGCAACCACTGGCCTAGAAGTATATATTGAAAACACAAAAACCCTTAAATGCTGTTCTAAGCAAGGACAGGTACATATTTATACACTTAATGGACCAGCAATCTTAAAAAGTGAAAATATTTTATTTATATTTAAAGTGTAGAACGTTTTCATCTAGCAACTACAACTGCTGTTTTGACTATAGTGTGAAGTAACATTTCTGTTATTCTGTATAATACATTCCTAATTCATCTAAAAGTTACAGTCAAACCTGTTGTTTTGTGTTGTAAAATGTTTTTCTAAGCTTCAACCAAATATGGATGTCTCGGCTTTGGACTGTGATTGAGTATATACAGTTCAATCTGGCTACAAAATGAATTACAAGAATAGCGATTTGAATATAAAAATTACAAAGCAAGCACTTTTCAAGTTATTTCTAGTGAAAACAGGCTGTTAAAGTTTGTTTAGTGTGTTTGACAACAGACAGTTTGATGTATTGCTGGGCACAGCAGTAGGTTGGACTTGAGTGGGATTAACTCTGTTTTGATTAATGGTAATTGTTTCGACAAAAAAAGCATGTTTTACATACAACTCATAGTTGTGGAAAGCAGAAGTTGACTTGCGAGATACATAATTGGCGCTCCGTGTTAGCATATAAAAAGATCATGTCGGCATAATATGCTTGTGCTTCTATTGTCTGGTATTGTGCTGCTTATAAACTATTCCTTATATAAAATTAAACCTGGTTATTTATCTTTTGTTTCAGTTAGCATGTGATTTATGAGCTGCAGTCAAAACGTAAAGTATAAAAGAAACAAATAATTGAAATTGTACCTGTTAGGAGGAGACTAAAAGATAATCACATTCAGGAAAGTGTGGGGAAAAGAGCAGGCTATGCAAAAATAAAACCTGGAAAATCACATATTTTTGCATGTAATATTTAATAGTGACAGCGTCAGTATGGATTTTTGAGCCATATTGTCGTCACATAATTTCCATAGTAATTTTGTTTAAATGGATATAAGCACTAGGGTGTTAAAAATCACTGATCTGTTTCAGAGTAGCAGATTGAAAGATAAGTCTGGGGTTGCATTTGCTGCTCCCTGGTGAGCTCTATGGCTGAGCTTTTTGCCCAACACTGTCTCAGAGCAGCACTGACTTGGCGCTATGTTCTAAATATACCTATCGGTAAGGCCATTTGTTAGTATATTCATTCCGTTTCTGGGGCACGGCAGAGCTTATAATAATGGCTGAAGCTTAATCAGTGCTGCTCCAGGCCAATGTTAGGAAGCAAACTATCCATAGGGGTCAGCTTATTCCTGTTTATGCAGCTATCTGGGGGCACCAAGGGTAAACCATGAGGTGACTTTTCCTCACTTAAGGAGTGTAGATTTGTAGTAAGGAATAGTTTGTTGGCATACAATTATTTGTAATAAATGTTCTCTTGGCTACTATTTTTTTTAACTTTTCTTATGTCTTACACTTTTTTGCTTAAACTCTTTTTATTGTCCATCTCTCTCTCTCTCTCTCTCTCTCTCTAGTCTATAGTCATATTGTAGCATTATATGGTCTTCATATTCTGTTAATGACAATTATGACAAACATACGACCAAGCTTTACTAATGAAACATTGCAGCTCCAGTATGTAATGTTCATACTTTATGTGTCCCTTTTAACCGTCTCAGTAAGATTAACAGGTACACTTGGGGGCACATTTACTTAGCTCAAGTGAAGGAATAGAATAAAAAAACTTTGAATTTCGAATGTTTTTTTTGGCTACTTCGACCATCGAATTGGCTACTTCGACCTTCGACTACGACTTTGACTTTGAATCGAACGATTCAAACTAAAAATCGTTTGAATATTCGACCATTCGATAGTTGAAGTACTGTCTCTTTAAAAAAAACTTTGACCCTATTTCGCCAAATAAAACCTACCGAACCTCAATGTTAGCCTATGGGGAAGGTCAATGGATTAAAATCCTTCGAATCGAACTAATCGATTTTATTGTTCGATCGTTCAATTGAACTATTTGCGGTAAATCCTTCGACTTCGATATTCGAAGTCGAGGGATTTACCTTCGCCAGTCAAATATCGAGGGTTAATTAACCCCTTGATATTCGACCCTGTGTAACTCTGCCCCTTGGTATACAGTATAACAGAGGAACACAAATGACATACCATCATCTATTGATAATTTCTTATATACTGTATTACAGTATATAAGAAATTATCAATAGATGATGGTATGTCATTTGTGTTCCTCTGTTATACTGTATACCAAGGGGCAGATTTTGTAAATCTATTTATCAAAAGATTGATTGATTGATTGATACTGCTATGGAAACTGTTATCCAGAATTCTTGGTACTTGAGGTTTTCTAGATAAAGGATCTTTCTATAATTTGGATCACCATACCAAAAGTCTGCTAAAATAAAACATTTAAACTTTAAATAAATCAATTTGGTTTCTTTTGCCTCCAATAGGGTTTATTATATCTGAGTTTGCATCAAGTAAATGGTATTGTTTTATTACAGAAAAAAAGTAAATAATTTCAAAAAAACATTAAATGATTTGGTTAAAATTGACTCTATAGGAGATGGCCTTACAGTAATACTGAGCTTTCTTGATAATGGATCCAATATATATATGAAGCTCAAAGCTTGTGCACTCAAAAACACGTATAGTGAATGCCTGGGTGCAGGTTATAAGGATAAACAACAAACGAACCTCACTCACAGGTCTCTTTTAAACAAAAAGAAGTGTTTTTTATTCCAACCTTTCGGGCCTTCATAAGGGAATCCCCACCACCAGGATGTTGTTTGTGTGGTGGGGATTCCCTGATGACGGGTCGAGTTTAGGAGCCAAAATGTTAGAATAAAAAACATATTTTTTATTCTTTTTGTTTAAAAGAGACCAATGAGTGCGGTTCGTTTGTTGTTTTGTTTTATATATATATATATATATATATATATATATATATATATATATATATATATATATATATATATATATATATATATATATATATATATACAGCAAAAAAAAAATGAAACCAGCAACACTAGGAATTTTGGTGAAACAAGTAAAAAAAATTTATATTGTTAAGTGCATATACATATATACCAAATATCTTCACGTTGCTATTTAAAAATAGCATATAATAAATAATACTCTAACTTTTTTCCTGGGAAAAGTCTACAATTTTCAATTGTTCTATTAACTTTTCCCTTTAGGATCCCAATGTCACATTCAATTTTTTCCTATCAGGTGTTTGGCTTCAACAACAGTTCGATTTTTTACAGTTCTCTTCTATGGCGGCCCTACTGCAATAGATGCAATGATTTGTAAAGCTGAAGCTATTGTTATATTTTATGAGCAGCAACTTTGAAGGAAATGAGATGATACACTGTAAATCTGCCCCTTGCATGAAATGCCCATGAGGATTAATGAAATGAGTTGTGGCCAGGGCACAGGGCTAGGAGTGCTGTGGGTAAATGGGTATGCAAACTGAACTTGTCTAGGGAGGCAAAAAAAAACTTGTGTGCAAAGTCTGCTTACTACAGAAAAGTTTAAAAAAAATATGCCTGTTTGTATTTACTGTTTTTATGGAAGTGTTACTGTTTTTATGGAAGTAGCATTATGTAAGTAGCATGAACTTGTAAAATTATCTCCAGTTAAGTGATGATGAGTTAATTTGTAAATGTACAGAGAATGACTTGTGGTGCATCTGTTTGTTCATCAATAGACCATTACTGAGCAGCATTAGTGCGTGATTGTAAAAAAAACTGGCAATCATTAGAAGCAAAAAGCACATATTCACTCACATCTGACCTTGTGCCTCAAAAGCATCAAATATGAAATAATAGAGGAATTGTGATTTGAATTCAAGCTATAAATGTGTAAATATAACCCTCATTAATGACCAATACATTTGCATTAAAAGTGACAAAGCCTGAAACAGTACAACTGATTAGTGTAGGTGTATTTAGACAGGGTCGGACTGGGGGTCCTGGGGCCCACCGGGACTGCTGTGCAGGGCCCCGTCTGGCCCCCTGCTACCTACTTGAGGCGAATCGCTGCTCTGCATACCTGCCCAGTCGGTGCATCACGCATGCGCAAAGATCACTAGGAGCGCATGCGCAAATGGCACTGCGATAAGCTGAAAGTTTTTTTTTGAAAAACTGTTTGGGAGAGGGGGTCTGGCCCGACACTGTATTAAGAAGGCAAATTAGAAACATTGTTTGACCTCCCATAAGCTTTTAAAAAGAATGCTTGTTCTTTTCATTAATAAAGTCACACCACAAATATTGTTACATAATTGGATAATGCATAATTAATGCTTGGTCCATCTTATCTCTTGCTTAACTTTTTATTTGTATTATCCTTTTTGTAAGTTTGCTTGCTACGTAATGACAAAGAAAAGAATAGTGCTAATAGATAAGCCTCCTTAGCCTTTCATTATATTAAAGGGGTGGTTCACCTCCAAATTAACTTTTAGTATATTATAGAATGGCCAGTTCTACACAACTTTTCAATTGGTCTTCATTATTTTTTACAGTTTTTTTTTTTAATGATTTGCCCTTTTCTTCTGACTCTTTCCAGCTTTCAAATGGGGGTCACTGACCCCATCTTAAAACAAATACTCTATAAGGCTACAAATGTATTTTTGTTGCTACTTTGTATTACTCATCTCATACCAGAACTCAAAGAGAGCACACTGCAATAAAATGTGGGACAGATTCTTTAAAGATAATGTTAACCCCTGTGGAATGGATAGTTTTCATCAAAGAAAAACATTTACAGATAGAGAGTCCATCCTCAGATGCATGTCACTCTTGTTAAAGTGCCAGCTCTGCACCCAACTATTATACATGATGTTGGCATTTGTACAAACTGAGGTCCTGTTGGGTACCTTAGCCACAGAAAGTGTGTTTTGTTAAATTTCTTTTATAGATTTATGAATTAAGATCGGCAGCTCACCAAATAGTTTCACAGAATGCTAGTTTCACATACTTGACATTTGTCCCCAGTCAGACCAGATGTAAAATTAAAAATGTACTCGAGCAAGTGTCTTAGGAATGAACAAATCTCTAGTGTCGCTCACAGGGGATTCTGCAAGGTGAGCAGAACTTCAGCTTGTCACGGATGCCCTGTTCTGACAATCATAAGTATATGCTAATGGCTAAATCGTGACAGAATCCAGTCCCTCCACCATATGGCTAATTGCCACAACAATATCTTCAGTGTTATTAATCAAGTTTTCCTAGTGTGCCATGATAATTGGAATAATTAGAAACATAGATTCCTTGCCTCTCCCACACGCACTGTGCAAAGAGGGATCAGGAACAAGTTCAGCCATTTGTACACCAATGCATTGCTTTCATGTTTTCTGAGTTTTTTTACAAAGTGGAAATAATAAATTAACCAGTTTCTAGAAACACATCTGCACTCAGCTAGAAACTCGACATGGATTCCTATGTCACCAAATTCTTTTGATTGCTCTTATCTTGCAAAACACTTGTTTTTCATAATTTATCTGTTTCACCTCTTTTAAACCTTCTCTCAGTTGTATTGTCAGGGCCCAAAGGCTCCAGTTGGGAATTACAGACCGAGGAGGAAGTAGAAGGCACAAAACACAGTTCGAGGTATCCAAGGGGTTAAGAAGTTCAGTGTAGTCACGTTGAGGTAAAGGGTTAGTTCAGGCAGCAAGAGTTCAATAAACGATGAAACAGGCTGAGGTCAAGATCAGGAATCAATAGAATTAGTAATATAGGAACACACAAGGTAGAACCTATAATGGGCAAAGTCTGTAGGGCTCCTTATAGGCCTATTTTCACGCCAAAATGAGTGTGATGACTTCATGCGCTGACGTTTGCCATTGACACTGCATGTTTAACGCCACGCACGTTTTGACGCATTGGTCTTAGAACATCACGGCATGCCACATGTATCCCCTGGACGCCGTCATCTTGCAGGTGGAGCTGAAGAAGGAAGCAGCACCAGTGGGTGCTCCATACATGTATTATGAAAACCATATCTATCCAAAAGTATTCAGGTTGAATAAATAAAACAGATCTCTAGATGGTTGCTATGGGTTATTACACTGGGTCAGAATGGACCTTTTTTAATGAATGAGCCATTATATCTCTGTCAGAAGCCTCAGCAAAATTGCGCCCCACAGCAAAGTCCGAACACTGCTTCAATTGTTCAGTAAGTGCAGTAAGGTGGTGCAGTGGTTACACCGGGATCCTAGGTTTTCTAGAGTTGATTCAAGCCATCTGCAAGGAGTTTGTATCTTCAAGGAGTTTGTATGATCTCCCCATGTCTGTGGGTTTCCTTCGGGTGTTCTGGTTTCCTCAAACACTCCAAAAACATACAGGGGTCAATCCTGATAAAAGCAAATTGTGTTTGTGAATGTGATATGAACCTTACTTTGTAAGCTCCACTGAGGCAGGGACTGATGTGAATGATGTTTTGTTTCTTCAAAACACTGGGTAATATGTCAGCACTATACAGGTATGGGACCTGTTATCCATTATGCTCCGGTCCTGGGGTTTTCCAGATCTTTTTCCAATTTGGATCTTCATACCTTAAGTCTACTAAATCATAAATTAAACCCAATAGGATTGTTTTTTCTCCAATAAAAATTATTTACAGTATCTTATTCAGGATAAAGTACAAGGTGCTGTTTTATTATTACAGAGAAAAGGAAATAATTTTTAAAAATGTTAATTATTTGATTACAATGAGGTCTATGGGACATGGCCTCACTTTAATTTAGAACATTCTGGATAACGGATTTCCAGATAACAGATCTAATACCTGGATAAATAAAGTTTAATACAGGTATGGGACCTGTTATACAGAATGCTCGGGACCTGGGGTTTTCCGGATAATGAATCTTTCTGTAATTTGGATCTTCATACCTTTAATCCACTAGAAAATCGTGTAAATAAACCCAATAGATGTTTCTGCTTCTAATACGGATTAATGATATCTTAGTTTGGATCAAGTACAAGGTACTGTTTTATTATTAAGGAGAAAAAAAAATAAATTTTTTTTAAAAATTTGGATTATTGGAGTCTATGGGAGACAGTCTTTCTGGATAATGGGTTACGGATAATGGATCCCATACCTGTAGTAGTAACCACTGAATCTGTTCCTATACTTATCCCCTAATCAATGGTAAAAATACATTGCTGCAGTTGCAATTCTCCTAGAGAAAATTAAAATATAGAATATAATGAATTTGGTTTAAGTGAGTGCACAATGCCCTCACTTAAATGCGCTGGTGCTAACAGATATGACTGCTAATAAAAAAAAAACTGTTGCACAGACACACACATACTATCTTGCTCATCTTGCCAAATGAAAACCACTGCAATCTCTAGAATCGAGGTCTTTGTACAGATTATAATTGTGAGAATTGTAGCAATGGTCTCTGTGCTCTTTCTTATAGTTATTGGTCCAACCTGTTTCACACCTGGGTACTTGGTTTTGATTTGCATCATTTTATACGTATCTTTATATGGGGTGAGAAACTAAGGCCTGTCTGATATCTGCCTATTTTTTTGTACCCTGCAAAATACTCGGCTATATGCAACCAACTATCATCTTAGGCGCATGTCTAATGGAGCCTTCTGTCTCATTTCCTTATTATCAGAAATAACCTGGATCTGCAGACTTCTGGGGGAAAATTCTGTCATCTGTTTGTTTTTTAAATGTTGTTAGTCCATGGATCCTGTCAATGTCTGGATGGTTTAAATTATATATTGTTTGTATATAACCAATTTCAATTTAAAATAAGGTGCAGTTTATCATAGCTGGAGAGATTTAACCTTGATTAAAGTCACCATAGTGGGCTAGGTGGTCTAAGCATTAATTTGAGAATGAAAGGTACAAAAGCACAGTGAAGAATAAAAGGGAGATTATGGGTTACCTTTCCCTATAGTGGGAATTCCCTTGATGAGTGTGTGCTGAATTGTGACAAAGCTACATTAATTTCTCCCCACCTAACACATACATTAAGTCTAGGGTTTTTGTTCCTCAGATAAAACTAAAAAGAGCACACAAACCTAGTAAATAACTGTTATCTGTACTAGAAACCTGTCATTATGTCACCAGGCATGGATCAAAGTTTCTTAACTGTTTCTTGGTTTCTTCCCCTAGGAGGAGAGAAGTTTTTTTTTGAATACCTTTTGATTCATATTGTTCAGGACTTAATTGTTTTTACATCTTCTTGAATCTTCAACTAAGAAGGCCATAGTAAAGAAAAGCCCTGAGATAAGAAAGATAACCTCAGTGGAACTTTGGAAGTGGGACTCTGTGATTAAACATTAGTAGAGTGTAGCTCCTGTTATAACATGTACTATAGGAAAGCTTAGAAGTTTAATTTTATGCTCCAAAGGAAAAAGGAAGCGGATGCAAATTTCCCAGCATTGAGAAGGCCATCGGGGTTTATTATCTCTGAGGAACCCTTCAAAGGGCCCAAGCTGGATACCTGTGGATGAGACTAATCCATAAAGGTAACGGATGTGTCCTTATATGGGATGAGCAAGTGATTTACTGAAGCCATTTCTGAACAAAGTATCTTTCCTGAAGAATTTTTCAGCAATGAGGTTCAAACGTTTTGAAAGACTGCAGTCACCCAAATCCATCTGAAAAAATGTCAAGTGTTTGTGCATCAGTGTCAGAGATACTTTTTCCCCCCAATATTACAGGGAGTGTCCAGCCGCGAAGAGTCACATTCATTGGTTTGAAGATACTTAACTTTAGAGTTGAGGTGAATTCTAGATTTTTAGTTGTTTATGGTAAACACTGGAGAACCCGTTCAGTCTACAGAGGTTGAATCCCAAAGAATATCTCATCGTAATTGGCTGTTTAGGCAAAAAAAGTCTTACCTTGGTTTAAAAAAAGAAATAAGGTGAAATTTCTTCTCTGTTAAAATAATCTCTCTCCGTTGGGGCCAGAAAACTTTCCTATATGTTTTGATGATTTCTGTTAAATTTAAGACTTGCTTTTCCCTTTCTACCATATAACCATGTGGGCTTGCATATATATAGTTGTGTTAAATGGGTGTAAAATATCATTGAAGTTGTTTGTTTAGTCATTTATGTGAAGGTTTACTTTTTTGGAATTAGGAAGTCCGATTAGAATGAATTTGCTATTAACATTTTATTAAAAGAGTATTTATGTGATTCTTTATCTTGCAAAAAAAATAAAAAATCTCTTTTTATTTGCAGGATATAATTGCCAAGAAAGACTGGTAAAATATGAATTATTATATTATTGCTAGTTATAAAATGCGATGCTATGAATGTTTCTTTGTGCAGGTGTAACAGATGCAAAACAAGATTAATAGGACAGAGCAATAATTAAACCAAAGCCAGCTGTCTCCAAAAGAATGGGTTTATCTTGTCCCTTTCTATAATTCAGGGATATCTGATACTTTGGAATGTCAATGAGTTGAAGAATCGTTATCTAATGCAGTAGACTTTACTGCTTAAAGAAACATGGAAATCAGCGGTATTGCTTTTATACCAATGAAATTGCAGCTTGTATGCAGAATCATGTTGACTTGATCTTTATTTGGGCATTAGTGATTTGGCTGTAGCTATATGGTTAGACATTTACACAAATTAAAGGAAACAAAAGTTAGTTGTTGGAGTATCTGTGGTGCAAGCTTGGGACAAGTGATTTATAAGAAGGGAATAGAAAGGCTACAAGTTAGAGGGGATATGCATAGTTAAGAACTTAAAATAACTGCTCTAAAGTAGTAAGGCAACAAAAAACAAGGAATTAATGGCTTTATAGCCCAATTTAACATATATAATATATCAGCATTACCAAAAATGCAGATTTGGATTGTGGATACGTTAAAAATGGAAATATTTTGCTTATATACAGTAGGAATATGACTCACACTGTAGTAGACAAATACAAATACAAGATTCCTCTGCACTCAACCCATTATCAATATATTTAAGACAGCGACATTTTGTGCATACTGCTACTGAAAAATGCCTTACCCTTTAAACAAAACACTGTAGTAGTACAGGCTTAACCCATCCTAATTGTAAGGACACAGGTGAATTAATATGAACCAAGTTTGAGGGCTAATTGAATGTGTAAAGAGATTAGTTTTAGCCAAGCCTTTATATCTGATCTTTACCTCTGGCTCTCTTTTATCTGCTATGGTAGCAATTCATTAAAGTAAATCCGGTGAATTTCTAATATATAAACATTTCCAAACTCAAATTGGCAATTTATAGGCCTGTTTGTTTGATGACTTTACGTAGTAACCAGCATGGTTTTATAAAGGACAGATCACGCCAAGGAAGTTTTTTTTGGCTTTTAAAGACACTGGACATAAATGTTTGATTTCTAAACGAAAGCCTTGTGCTTCTATTTGTCCAAAAACAGAGAACATGCTGAAGTATTCTGTACAGATAGCGGCTGCCAATGGTGCATTCTCTAACTGGACTAGGCTTCTAAAGCTGGCCATAGACGCAAAGATCCGATCGTACGAATCAACGTACGATCGGACTTTCCCATCTCCCGACCCTCCACTAACCATTCAGATCAAAGTCTTTACCATTCCGATCAAATAAGAACAGATCACCCAATGTTCTGCCCCTGACAGCAATCGTACGATACTTATGTCTGACAACACTAGTGACAGTCTCCCTCTGAAAATCGTACGATCGGCAATACACGCAGAGATATTATCGGCAGGCGACAGAAATTTTCTAACCTGTCTGATCGACCAAACGACCGATCTCCGACGGACGAAAAATGTCGGGACTCTCCACACATGGTCCGAAAATCGTACGAATCCACGATTCGTACGATCGGATCTTTGCGTCTATGGCCAGCTTAAGTGGTGTGCAGCATCTGTTTATTAATGATATGAAGAAAGGTATTTTAAGCAACGTGTTTGTCTTTGCTAGTGACAAGAAACTATTCAGAACAATTGTCTCCTGCATATTTCAGGTCTGAAGATCTAAGTGTTTTTAAAAATTTCGCTTTTTTGCATTTTTTGTAATAACGGCAGAACACGGCATATTTTTTGCAAACATATAAGCCCGAAGGTTAGATTTATTATAGGCTGGATTCTGTCTTACTCATGCTCATGGAACAAAATCTGATCAGTTCTCATTTACTATTTAAGAAATGCAGAAAAAAATGTTTATTATTTGCTAACTCTCCCATAGAAGAACACATTGTATTATTATAGGGGATATGGTCCTCTACACATTTTTGCAATATGCATTAATCTTCTAGCTTTAGTTACTAGTTTTATACTGATAATACCAGACTTTCAGCTGACATTGAAGGTTACCATGTCAGTGACTCTAAGGGGCAGATTTATCAAGGGTCGAATTTCGAGGTGATGGGAGTTTTTTTAAAAAAAGACCAACCAAAATGTATTAAAAAATATATATATTTTTTAATTAGAGTGAATAGCCTGTATTCGATCATTCAAATCTAATTCGGATCGTATTCAAACGACTTCAATTCAAAGTATTTTTCAAAATAAACTTCCATTTTTCAGAGTCCACCAAATGACTTCAAGTTGGTTCTAGGAGGTCCCCCATAGGCTAAAACAGCAATTTGCCAGGTTTTAGTTGGTGAATTGTCAATAATTGTATTTTTAAAGAGAAAGACGTACGTTTCGCTTACGCTTTATCAAGGCAAATGATAAAGCGTAAGCGAAACGTACGTCGGCGAGCCTTCAAACCCTTTTTTTTAAAAAAGAAAAAGCTCATTATTGAAATCTTACCTTTTTAAACTTTAATTGAATCTCTGATCCAGAGAAATTTAATGCAATTGTAGTGCTATTAGCGCAGCATTCATTCCTTTTATTCTCTTTTATCTCTAAGGCACTGAGGATTTGTTGGTTTTATAGCAAAGTTAGCTCTCCTTACAAAACAGTTAAACGTAGTAACGAGACCACAGTCCTCAGTGTTCTGCCTTTCTCCCACGTGTGGTGTCCCACGGCTTAGAACAACACAGCCAGTTTCTTCGGGACAACTCCACCTCTTTACTATTTTCTAATTTCTAACTTTTATTCATGAATTGCTGATGCTTTATTTTTAATTGTTTGATACCATGAACTCACTTTAAAATTATAACTACAGCACTAGCACCTTATTTAATTCATATAAGAACCATGAACTTTTAGATTATTCATCAATTGTGTGTAGATACATTTTGTTGAAGGTCGCAGCACCTGATTTGTGGCACTTAGGCACTTTAATCATAATTATTTGTATTAACACAATCGATTGAAATACCATTAATTGTATGTTGGTGCTAAATTGATTGAGAACTAAGCATATGTTTATAATAGCACTAAGCACTTATATAATTAGATCTCAATTAATTTTAGTAAGTTCGAGTGAAGGAATAGAGGAAAAATTGTTTGAATTTCGAATGTTTTTTTTGGCTACTTCGACCATCAAATTGGCTACTTCAACCTTTGACTTCGAATCAAACGATTCGAACTAAAAATCGTTCGAATATTCGACCATTCGATAATCGAAGTACTGTCACCCCCTAGTTCGCCACCTAAAACCTACCAAGGCCAATGTTAGCCTATGGGGAAGGTCCCCATAGGCTTTCCAAGGTTTTTGTGATCGAAGGATAATCCTTCGATCGATGGATTAAAATCTTCTATCGTTCGAACGAATTTCGCAAAATCCTTCGACTCGATATTCTAAGTCGAAGGATTTTAATTCGGCAGTCGAATATCGAGGGTTAATTAACCCTTGATACATCTGCCCCTATGTTTATGTGATTTTATTTTGTTCTTTTTTTCTTATGGCTGTATGTTTAGGGCCAGGAAAAAAATTAAGCAGACTTTTATGGAATGCATATTTGGAATCAGAAGTTTCCTTTGAACCCTATAATTATGAGTAAGAATTAACAAAATGCAGTTGAACTGAGCCATCACAAATTGAAATTTACAAAAATAAAAATATATAGTTCAAAATTGTAACACAATGGGCCATGTATAAAGCTGTGTCCAAAGAAACACAGCCAGTCCGGTAAAATGCTGGCCAGTGGCAACCCTAGGTGCAGGAGGCCTATTCGGGCTGATAAGAAATAAGATGAGTTATTGCCTAGAATTGGAATTAATTTGTACCTTTCTTTTTATTGGTACAATAGTTCTTTTTTTTTTAAAAAAAAAATAATGTGTGATATATTAGCACATAAAATGTCCTGTTTTATCACCTACTTAGAAGTATGCGAAGAGCTACATAAAATTAATAAAATGCAATGTTTTGTGAAAAACTGTACATTTCTATTTTTACTTTGTAGCTGCGAATGTTGTTATTTTAAGGGCTAAACAGAAAGTAGAACTTGTACGCAATTAATAGGCTTGTTAATCACAATTAGTGAGCAAATAACATTTTATTAATAGGCCTGTAAGAGATATTAAAGGCAGATGAATTAGACAATGGAAGGAAGAAATGCCAGGTACTGCTGTTCTGGAGATAATGCTTCATATTTTCCTGGAAATAGAAATAATTAGCGAACATGTAAACTAAAAGCTTGGCATAATACTACTTATCACTTGCTGAGAGTAATTATATGAAAGTGAATCAAACTCTTTTGAGAACAATAAGCAGAAAAGTGTTTTTTTTATTATTTGTCTCGTGCTTTGCTGAACCTTAATGAGTGCCCATTATTGGCCAATGTGCCCCCTGTCAGTGGGTTCAAAGTTAGTCTTTAATATTGGCTGTATAGTGTGCCCCATATTGAGGAAATATCACACAGAGCAAACACTATATACATTTGTAGCAATACATTAAAGGGGTTGTTGTTTTGAGTAAATGTATAGTGTGATGTAGAGCAGGGGTCCCCAACCTTTATTACCCCTGAGTCACACTCAAATGTAAAAAGAGTTGGGGAGCACCACAAGCATGAAAAAGTCCCTTGCGGTGCTAAATAAGGGCTGTGATTGGCCATTAGGTAGCCCCTATGTGGACTGTCAGCCTACAGGAGACTCTATTTTTTAGTTTTACACTTGCATCCAAGCCTAG
Source organism: Xenopus laevis (assembly GCF_017654675.1). Lineage (NCBI taxonomy): Eukaryota > Metazoa > Chordata > Amphibia > Anura > Pipidae > Xenopus > Xenopus laevis. Next base: position 37,154,213 of record NC_054382.1, on the reverse strand, counting down.
AATTCAAAAATAAGCACCTGCTTTGAGGCCACTGAGAGACAACATCCAAGGGTTGGTGAGTAACATGTTGCTCATGAGCTACTGGTTGGGGATCACTGATGTAGAGTGATATACAGAGAAAATTTGCAGTTGTTTTTTATTTGTGGCTTTTGAGTTATTTGCCTTTTTATTCAGCAGCTTTCCAATTTGCAATGTCAGCAATCTCTTTGCTAAGTTCCAAAATACACTAGCAACCATGCATTGATTCAACAATATACTGGAACATTAATAGGAGAGGCCTGAATAAAAAGATGAGTAATAAAAAGTAGCCATGGCAATACATTTGAAGCATTAAGAAGCAATTGTTTTTTTAGATGTGTCAGTGGCCCCAATTTGAAAACTGGAAAGACTCACAAGAAGAAGGCAAATAATTTAAAAACCTATAACAAATAAATAATGAAGCCCAATTAAAAAGTTGCTTAAAATTGGCCATAGCATACTAAAGGTTAACTTAAAGGTGAACCACCCCTTTAAGATATATATGGTATTTGTTTAAAATAGTATATTGGATCTGCTTTGTCCAAAACTAGTTTTGTCATGCTCCTTTTAGGGCCAAGTCTGATTTGCAGGAGCAGTACATCTTTATTCCTCACAATAAAGAATTGCTACAAGTCCAGTTTGGAACCGAGGACTTATATTATTGAAAGCTTTATAACGTTACTGTTTTCAAAATTAGCTGATTATAAACAGGATTATCCAATGTTTTTTAGTGAATAATGAAATATTAAAAAGTTGTATCTTTGATGGTTCCTTTTTGTAGCTACAAACCGCTATCATCAGGGGCACTGTGCCAATGAGGCACGTTAAGAAACTTGCCTAAGAAGGAACCCATTAACAAGTTCCAAGGGGCGGCAAAGTGTTGCTCCTAGTAACTTTAAGAGCCAAATTTCCATTTGATTTTGCACTCACTGCCCTAGCAATGCAGCCTCTCATGGACCCCCTCCAGTGCAGGAAAGGTAAGTAAGTGTTTGGGGGGTGGCATCCAAGGACAGGACAGAATCACCGCTGTCTATCATGGCATCCTTTGCTGGTTTCCATGTAGATCTGGTAATTCCTAAACCCTTGACTCACAACATGAAAATCAAGCCTATGCTAATTTTGTCCTCCGTGCTTTTTCAAAGTACTTAAACTTAGTTGTTAAAAGACTATAAGAAAAGAAAATCCTTATTTTGTAGACCCATCTTTTGCAGAACTAACTGCTTAAATGGGGGAATGTAATGAAAGGTAAGATTACAACACCCTTCAAGCATTTCTTAAAAGTGCTCAATTAAAATTTGCAATGCACAATTAAAATTTGAAGTATATTACATTGCGAAATGTGGATTTTTATTCTTAATTGAGAAAATTGTTCTTCTTTTTGCGACTTCTATTACATTTCCCCATACGTCTTTTGGAGTATGTACCAGCTTTTCACACTGAGGTTGCTCCATTTTGTTCAGACATGTTGGATGATGGTTATGCGGTTCAGTTTTCAAGTAGACAGATTAGCAAGACCAGTGCTTTGAACGAGGCATTGTAGGGCATTTATCTTGAGCTAAAGCAGGTGTTACAACAGGAGGTTCAGACCTCTTTCCTTCTTAAACATTATTGTATCATGTAACTTTGAGATTTCAATTTAAATGTTTTTCGGTAGCTATATGCAATAGCATTATTAAAATAAAGTAGCGATCTAATGAACTCAAATACATTTGTTTCTGTGGGCAGCTTTAACAGAAGAACAAAAGCCCCGAAAATTACCAGGGAAACAATTCTTGTTTGCAATGCACTTTCAGATAGTCTTGTTGGAGGTAGTCAATATGGTATACTAAACAAGCATCATTAATAGGCTTTGCTTTGACAACCAGAGCAGATGGATTGCTTGCATTTCGACAGGAGAAAAAAAATGCAGTTTTCATAGACCTGCCTTGAATGATGTGCTTTGCAATTGCTATTGTAAAATGCATGATTTTTTTAGTACACAAAAAAGGAAGGTTTGCATTAAAGGAAATCGGTCACCTAGAAAATGTTATTTAGTTGCTTAAATGTCAACCTTTCAATGAAATGTTTGCGATAATATCTCTATTTTCATTTTATTATTACCAGCATGATATATATATATAACGTTTCTGATTAAACATGTAAACAGCAAATTAATAGTCATATTAAAATTATTGTGAATATAATACACTGGACAAAATAAATGTGTTGCTAAGTTCTTGTTTCATTCGAATCTATACATGAAGGGACAGATTTATTAAGGGTTGGATAGTAAATTAAAATTTCGAATAATCCAAACTCGATTCGAATTCGAGATTTATCAAACCTGTACCGTGGGAATAATTTGAATTTGACTATTCGCCATCTAAAACCTGCCACGTTCATGTATAGGTCAAGAGAAGAGGTCCAGTGACCCATTTAAGGATGTTAATAGCCTTCCTGGCATTCAGGGTTTTTTTTCGGAGAATCAAATTCGAATCGGTAAAATTTGTTCGAGTTTTAGACGTTCCAATTTTTCCTTATAACCTCCCAATCAAATTTATTACAGTAAAAAAAAATTCACATGAATTTGAAATTCGACCTTTAATAATGGGCCTCCCAATATTATTCTGCAAGGTGTCAGTAATTTACATGGTTTTAATTTAAGCAGAACCACTGTATGTGTAAATGAAGTAGTCCAGTCTAAAGAGATCTTGCAAAGTTGTTTTTTCTTTTCACAAAAAACATTTGTTTTCATTGCTTTTATTTTAACCTTTTTTCTTGCATAGAGGACTTTGCTGATTTCCTGAAACATTTGATTGTCAGTTTTGATTTGTTGCAGTGATTCTACTAATACTTTGTCGGTATTAGTGTTCCCAAAAGCAAAGCAGGATCTAGTACTCCTAAACCGCTAGGCTTTGTAATGAGTAGACTACCTAAGCTTGCTTAGGTTTATGGCGTCTTGTAATGGTGTTCTAAATGCAATGGAAGCCATATAGAGGGTGGTAGAGAGCTTGTGGCCTGCATGCCAGTAATAACGTGGCTGCTTAGACATGGTTAAAACAGCAAGCTAGACCAGTAATTAATATCTTTACAGGATTTTGGAAAAACAAAGTAATAACATAACTACAGAGCTAACAGGCACCACTGCAGATTTTGCTCCAGGAATGCACTTTATACCGGGGCCCCTCCTCTCTCTTTCCTCACATCCCAGCAGATCCCAGTGCAGTCACTCTGCACCAAAGTACTCTAGTTAAACCAGTATGACTTTCATCACTGAATGTTTCCATGTTTCAGTTGGGAAAAAAAGATGAAGGTACTGCAGTTTGTTCAGAACAGACATTAAAGACCATATAGATTCTAGGCTGGGGATTGATAATGTTTACATGAGAGAGCACTGCATAAATCAAAAGAACTGAAATACATTAAAGGAACTATCACCAGTGCCTTTGGCAACAATTGCATGGAACCAACAAAACAGTCATGTATGCACTAGTTGTGGTGTTACAGGCCTGAAGAAAGTGAACCTATAAGGCGTACTGAGAGAATAAGAAAACTACCTGCATGGACCAAGGACTATGTGATGTGAAGGATGTATAATATTGCTTTATTATGTATACTGTTTTATTATTGCTGTTTATTACATTTGTCCAAATGCTTTCCTACTATAGGGGGAATATGTGGTGTTTATACAAATGGCCTGCAGGTGTCACTCATCCTCGGCTACCCAAAACATAACACTAGTGATGTACGGGCCAGCCCGATACCTATGGGACCCATGGGCTTACCCGCAGGTCGGACTGGTTCGGGTCCACCTCGCACTCTTCAGAAAATGCCGTCCTCCGACTTCCTGGTTCTTCTTTTATAGACACTGCGCCTGCTCGCCCCGCCCCTTTTGTGATGTCATCAGCGGGTCGGCACGGGTTCAGAAAAGGAAGTCGGGCTCAGGCAGGCACAGGTGGTGGGAGTTTGGTTGGCGGGCGGGGAAATCCTGACCCGCCCATCACCCATCACTAATATGCACCTCAAGCAGGACTCTGGTTAGAAAATAGTCCTGTATCTTGTATCATTGGCATTTTAAGATATACTAACATTTTCCTGATGATTTAGCTGCCACTGTTTTAGCACATAAGCAGTGTTCCCTGTAAATCATGTTCTTGTCTAAAAACATATCATTTTGTACAGATATGGGACCTATTATCAAGAATGCTTGGGATCTGGGGTTTTCCGGATAATGGATCATTCTGTAATTTGGATTTTCACACCTTAAGTCTACTGGAAAAATCATGTAAACAATAAATAAACCCAATAGGCTGGTTCTGCTTCCAATAAGGATTAATTATATCTTAGTTGGGATCAAGTACAAGGTATTGTTTTATTATTACAGAGAAAAAGGAACTCATTTTTAAAAATTTGGATTATTTAATTACATGGGAGACGGTCTTTCTGTAATTCTGAGCTTTCTGGATAACAGGTTTCCCAATAACAGATCCAATACCTGTACTTATTATAATGCATTCACTTCTCTGTGCATACAGTATTTTGTTTTAATTGTGCACTCAGTTTTAAAAAGTGCTAACAATATATTTTTGCACGTGCAGCCAAAAAAAAGAGGGAAATTAGAGGTTTAAAAAAGAAATACAGGGCAACATCTGTGCAAATCACAGTTTTTCCAGCCCAGCGGATGCTATTGAACTATAGCTTCTAACATCCCAACACAGCCATGGCTAGGGAACGGTTGCAATGAGTTCAGAAAATATGAAAAATTTAATTATGATTATATGAAACAGTCTCTTTGAATGCTGAGAATATGTAACATATTTGTATCATTTAATCATGTTGTCTGTACTGTTCTGAGACTGGATGCCCAGGGTGAATGCCCTCTCTGCCAGTCCTAAAACCAGAAATAAACCAAAATAATTATATCTTTTTTTAATCGTAGTAATCTCAAGCAACTACCAGACATGTTTGGGCCTTCTGATGCATTATCCCCCAATTGGTGATGTTCACTCTCTCATTCTCAAGGCTCTGTTTCATCAAGACCCAAAGGTACAGTAAAATGGCATGCTGCTTTCTTCAGCACTTTATTAATATAGCAACTGTACTATCAAAGTGATAAAATGTGTTTTAAGAACAAGGGCTTACTTGGCAGTTAGTATAGACATTAGCATAAAGTTTTGGGACCTCATACAGAGTTTACGTCTGGAGGCTGTCATCTACTATCTGTACTGACAATTGTACATATCATTAATCACTGGTTGGTGGTGAGAGGGGGGAACCTAGATGGTGCATCTAAGCCTTATATTTTTTCATAGCAAACAGTAAAAACCAAACTCTTTTCAAATTATTGCCATTTAAGAAAAAAACATACTACAAATGTGTTAAATAGAATCGTGTAGTGTATGTGGGTGTGTATGTGGCCTTCCCTCTTCTGCTCCTTAGGGATAAAGCACTGAATGCAGGTGGTCATAGGTGTCATAGGTGTAAAATGAAGCATAGAGACCTGTGGCATGTTTAAAAAGGTCCCAAAATTGATCCCATAAATTACAGATTTAAAATTCTGATTATTTAGATAACAATTACTATGAATTTATTACACATTGCTTCATTGATGATGCTTGGAAAGGTGAGATGGTTAATGTGACAACACTGGGGTAAGGAGTGTCAGCTCATATTACAAAAGAAACATACTCTATAATTATATAGTTCTTGGAATTGGTATGGCATATATAAGACGCCATTTCTTAATGTCTGAGTTGTTTTGTGGGTTCTGTTTTTTCCAGAAGAAGAGGCCCCTTAGCTATTGAGTTTTATATTCATTTAGTGGATCTCGTATGTTACTTTTATTTCACCCGTATTTTTTTGACAACATCTGCCTATGTCTTATTTCAGGTATAAAATCTAGCTGACAGTTACCTGAGTCTGCACCAACATTTTATGGTAGAGCATATGGCTTGCGTCATTGTCATTGTAGAGGCTAGAGCAATAAATAAGCATAAAACCCTATTTATTTTAAAGAAAATGTTTTTTCTGCCAGATTCATTAGGTAGGCATTTGGTAACCCAGCTGAATTTAACAAAGTTCACAGGAGTGAATTCCTAAATGAAGATGAATGCGGGAAGAAGGGTTCATATTTTGAAAGTGGAAATATAATTATGGTGCGAAACTCTGAAAGCAGTTGAATCATTTAGCTCATGTCAGAAGGACAGATGTTTTTGTAAAAGTAAAGCTTTACTCAGCAGTAACTGAGAACATTCTCTAGCAGATTTTGCATTGCGAGACGTGAATGGGCAGTTTTTCTTTAAATATGATTTAAAGGAGAAGAAAGGCTTTGTGCACTTGGGGTGTCAAATGTTAGGCACCCCAAGTAATTGTATTGACTTACCTGAAAAACCGGGCCGGTGCTCCTATCAGCAGAAAACTGCACTGGCCCATGGTTATACCGGTGACCACCACGGAGCGCTCTTCCAGCGTCTTCTTGCTTCAAATTTCCTGTGGCAGACACATGCGCATTTTACCAAAATCACCGGCTTTTTATAAGAAACAAGGGAAAGGTGCTCACCACTAATTTCCAAAACCATTAGGCAGGGGTGAACAATGAGGCTGTGAAAGTGTCGGACTGGGACACCAGGAGTCCACCCAAAAACCTTAGACCAGGGGCCCACTCTCAGTACTATTATAATTCCTCTACTCACACAACCTCTATTCTGCTCTATTTTCTTTATTATTCAACCTATTTAGTCTCATTGTTCTCATAGAAATAGGTAATGGCCATGAAATATGCCAAATGTTTTGAAGCAGGAGGGCCCACTGACACCTGGGCCCACCGGGAGTTTTCCTGGTATCCCTGTGGGCCAGTCTGACACTGGGCTGTGTTGATAAATGAGCCCCATTGAGACATTTTGTGCATACAGCTACTAAAAAATGCCTTACCCTTTAAACAAAACAGGGATTGTTTGTCCATATATTGCAATATATTTAAGCTGACCAACTACGTCAAAGTCATCCCATATCTGGCCAGTCCTACACTCAAATTGCATCTGATTCATTAAGAATTCTATCGCTTCATTATACATTTTACAAGTTTTACCCGCAACTTACTTGCTGCTTTCAAAGTAAAACTTGGTTGCCCTTTTATTAGCACCAATGGGATCACCTGACTATAGTTGGGAAGGGTGGGAGCTACAACATGGAGCTGGCCACCGCTCCTTGCAATATATGGACAAACAATCCCTGTTTTGTTTAACGTGTAAAGCATTTTTAGTAGCAGGATGCACAAAATGTCTCAATATCTTAAATATATTGATAATGGGTTGAGTGCAGAGGACTCTTGTATTTGTCTATATGTATTTTGTGGTCACAGCCTCATTGCACCCCCGCCTAATGGTTTTAAAAAATAGTGGTGAGCACAACTTTCCCTTGTTTGTTATAGTTTATGCAGGAGCAGTGGCCAGCTCCATGCTGTAGCTCACACCCTTTCCAGCCGGCTTTTTAGTTGAAGTTCTACTTTAGTTTTCGTTCTACTACGCATGCGCAGCCACGCAAGGAAAGAGGGCGATGGAAGAGGATGTGGTGGCAGGCCAGTGTAATTTTCTGCTGATAGGAGCACCGGCCTGGGGTTTCAGGTAAGTCAATACAATCACTTGGGTGTGCCTAATATTTGGCAACCCCAAGTGCACGAAGCCTTTCCTTCTTCTTTAACTATAGAAATTTTAAATTGCTTAAATTATGGGTTAATATTCCTCTTCTGTAAATTATAAGGATAAAAACTTGCACCTAATGGGGCAAATTCACTAAAGGATGAAGTGACATCACCAATTAACTAACAGGTGTAGATGACAATTTGTTAGCACCCTTTTTTCGCTGAGTCGAACAATCGTTACTCTGCAAATTCACTTGAGTTCAATTTTTCCATTCCTTTTTGCCAGAGTTTCTTTCCCAGGTTATATCTGGCAAACTGATAAAATTAAACTACATCCTCCTCAATCTCAGTGACATCAAATCCTGTATGCTGAAAAGTCATAAAAAAAGTTTTTTCATAATTTAAAGTGTGATTGTTTTTAAAAGTTGTAACTGTTAAATATTTTTGTTTTAATATTTTTTTAACCATGTGAGGGGCATAGCATATTTGTTTGAGGGTGGGCTCATGTCAAGGACATTAATCTGTTGGCCTGTAACCTGATGCTCTCATACAGGTACTATTAGAAAACTGTTATACGCTTTCTTTCTCATACATTGGTCCAGTTTAACACAAGGAAACTTTTCTAATTTTAATTAATTCAGGAGTACTTTTACTAGCATGGTGGAATGCTGTCTCCATGCCCAAGCATAATAATATGTAATTATTTGTTTGCTTGTCTCACATCTTGCCTTTTCATTTTGTTTTACGATGACAGCCATCCTTATCTCCGATAGCCATTTTAAATTTTATTTTTTATTTGTTTTATTCTCTTTTAGAAATGTAAAGTTTAAAAAAAAGTTTTAAATAAAAAACACAACCTGTACAATAGCATTTTCTGCCACTATCAAAAGCTTTAAGTGTTCTCTCCTTCAGTGGTAGAATATATTCACCGAAGCAAAAAAAAAATAAAAATTAGCCTCAATTTTAGTTTTATTTCTGAAAATAAATGAATGTATAGTTGGCCATTAAACATAATATTTATATGTTGTCACCAATTATTAACCATAGTTCCATACTTTACAATATTGATAGTTTTAATCCATATTTGTTGTTTACATTTTGATATTTAAATCATTAGATCATCACCATTGCATACTTACCGGTTTTACTTTTTAAAAAGAATATAAAAAAAACATTTAAAACCTTTAATTAGAAACAAAAAGTCATAGAAGATGTGAACATACTGTTTTTCCTAAATAACCAGATGTTATTTCTTCTCCTGAAGGCAGAAAGGCCTAGGAATAGAAGGTTTAAAACTATTGTTTTACGTTAACTGTGAATTTGGAGAATCAGCATTGTACCCTGTAGCAAACAAAATTTTAATGCAACATCATAGGAAAAGCAATATTAAGGGGAAAAAAAATCACATTGTCTATTTATTGAATTTAAAGTGTTAACCTTAACACATACAGACACACAGCGCTGCTTAATTTCTCTAGAGCATTAACACTGTAGATTTGCTACTAAGAATATTACCATTTACTTTTATAAAGGTGGTCAGAACTGAGCCTATACATTAAATGGGCAGTACATTAAACACAATTTGAACTAACAGTTTGAATGAACCCTTTCCCCACTCCATTGTTCAACCAACCAATGATGTAGAAAAAATCCAGTCTACTACAAGCTCAGGCTGCCACCAGGTTTTGTATATTTATAAGATTGTAACAGAAGACTTAAGGGAGCATTTTGCCAGGAAGTAAATAGGATTGTGAAAGGAAAGAATGCAATGTTTGTAGGATTTAGCTGCCATATGATTTAGCAGAGTGATCCCATAGGAATTATAAGAGCCATCTCAATGAGAATGATAAGCCCTTGCTCCCCCCAAATCTAAAAATGAACTGCAATAAGTTGTAATTCCTTATAGTATTGTCATACATACTTCTGTAGTCATTACAGGGACATAAAGTGCCATACTTTTTCCTCTTGACTAAACCCCTTAATTCACTTGAGTCTATGGTTGGCTTAAAGGATAGGTTCTACCATTACGGAGCATGGGACCTGGGAGTAGATCAACAGTGTATCATAATAGGTGCCTCTGCATTTCTAGCAATCGGGTTACTAGAATCCAATTTACCCTAGCCACAGTATATTGATTTGAAAAATTGATTAGAATATGAATAGAAGAGGGATGAATAGAAAAATGAGTAATAAAAAGTAACAGTAACAATAAATTTGTAGCTTTACAGAGCATTTGTTTTTATGATGGGGTCAGTGACCCCCATCTGAAAGCTGGAAAGAGTCAGAAGAAAAAGACAAATAATTAAAATACAGTAAAAGATAAATAATGAAGACCAATTGAAAAGATGCTTAGAAATGGCCATTCTATTCTACATACTAAAGTTAACTTGAAGGTAAACCACCCCTTTAAGGATTCAGTTTAGCCAGGCACAAGAATTCAGACGATTCCAAATCTTGTTTAAAAGGATCTGGGGTTGGAGTTTTACAGAGACAGATTTATCCAAATCCCCCCTAATAATTTGATTAATTATTGCTCAGAACCCACTGCTTGCAAAGCTGTTTTCCTCTATATACTCAATCTCATTTATTTAAGAGTAAAAACCAAGAAAAACACCACTTTGCCATCTAAAACCTATCAAGGTCATGTAGAAGTCAATGGAAGTTGTCAGTTGTAACATTTTTCTGTTTTTAGAGGTTTTTGCAATTTTTTTTTTTTGCATTTGTAATTGCGTGAGGTTTTCATATTGCTTGGACTCATACATTTACTTGTTCGTGCTTTTTATTTTAGGATTTTTTAATAAATATCATGAAAATGTTCATTTTATGTTTTAAAATTTTGAAATGGTGAGAAATTTTGACAGATTTTGATAAATGTGCCTGCCAGTGGCGGTGTTGCAAGTATAGTGTTTACTTTCTCACTTTAACAATACTTGCAATACTTTTAATGCAGACTGAGGATAGGGATAATAGGTCTAAGATGGATCCCTAAGGATGAAATTAACAAATCAAAAACTTTTAAATAGTTTGCTAAGCTACTGCGTTCCACCTCAGAGAAATGCAGCACATGGTATTGGGTTTGTGTGGCAAGCACAGAATGAAGATGGAGCCTGTGCCAAAATGAGTACAACTATATAGTTAATGCAGACCTGTGTTTCTTCCTGTGCTGGAACGCATGAAAGATCCACTGTAGGGAAACGCAAGTAAAAAAGTTCACCTTAGTATAAAGGTCTATCACTTCTGGTGTTACGGCAGTGTTGTGTGTAACATGAGGCATGTGAATATCTTCTGTTTTCATATACAGCCAACCTAAACATTAGCTACATAGTTAAATTGGGTTGAAAAAAGACAAAGTCCATCAAGTTCAACCCCTCCAAATGAAAACCCAGCATCCATACACACACCCCTCCCTACTTTTAATTAAATTCTATATATCCATACCTATACTAACTATAGAGCTTAGTATCACAATAGCCTTTGATATTCTGTCTGTCCAAGAAATCATCCAAGCCATTCTTAAAGGCATTAACTGAATCAGCCATCACAATATCACCTCCATTATAGTTCTACTATCACTTTCAGCAATGCACTCAGTGCTAATAATCTGTCATTCCAATACTAGGTATCAGGCAGTATTTACCTTATAGGCACTCAAGGGCCTATGGGCGGCAGATTTAAGGGGCAGCCCTTGGATTCCTATACGGTAGAATTAGCAACAGCAAAAAAACTTCTTCCCCTGCTGTCAGATACTTTCCCTTGAAATCCAGCAGCAGAGGAGGAGGGGAGAGTAAGGGGTACCTGTTGCGGAAGTGACATCACATTGTGTAGTGACCTCACATCCGCTGACATCACTGCACGTGTGCAGACGGGTGCAAAGAGGTCTGTTGTCTAGTGTGGCACCGGACCAAAATACAGTTTTGCTAGGCATACTAGGTTTGGGATTAAAGACACATTTTATTCCTTCCTTTTGCCTTCCTTATTTCTTATTAAAATGCTTCATCTGTTTTTAAAAATGCAAGTGAAGCTTTTCCCCCTTCTTTGTTTCCTATTACTTACAATAGCAATTACTGAACCATTTTTGCATATAGATGTAGTCACTGTACCATCTGTTGGGAAAGATCACATTAAAAAAGTACATTCATTGGACTTGAGGAGCCGTCATGTTTTAAATATCTCTTTGGGTGGCATCAGTGTGATACAGTAGTATAATATGTCCTGTACCATCAACAACGCTGCTTTGTAGAGAAAGCAATGCGCTTCTGAGCTGTAATACACAATAAAATATTCACAATGCAGCTTCATGCTTTACCATTTAAGTAGCACTTCTAAAACAATTGCAGGGGTAATTTGCAACGATATAAGTGATATATAACATTAGAGAAAATTGGACAGCAGCCTCAAGATCAGTTAGCTGGCGCTGGCAAGACTTTGCGAGGTGCCTGAGAGTTGACCATCTTCAGATCTGACAGCAACTGAAAAATAAGAGGATAAATTAGCATTTTCATTTAGAAATATCACAGGCTTTAGAAGAATTAAGATGGATCTACCATTACAAAGGAGACCAAGGAGGGTATCTGTACAAGCTGTCTTTTGTAGAAATATTTGTTTAAATAAGGCTAATTTAGTTAATCCTTAACAGTTTTGTGGTAATTGCAGCTATATCAGGCTGTTTGTTCCAGCTTTAAAATACTGCAGCATTTTATGATCCAAAAACAGAAAGAAAAAAATCTGTTTGCTTGGCAGCAGAGAGACAAATATTTTCCTGACAGTTTCACTTTGCATATACTGGTAACTACTGCAATGTATCTTAATCATGCGCATGCATTTATCTTATTTCATTTCCGTTATGTTCCACTAAATCCCTTTTAGTGACTGTGGTTTGCCCACCTGCCTCCTCTGAAACACCTGCAACATATGTTTGTGTAACCCTAGTATGCATTTCCTTTTGGGGCCTATGATTTTCCCCTAGAGCTTTTTGCTTATAAACAGCTGAGTAATTTTGTTTTCTAATGACAGTTGCTTTTTTCCCATGGCAATGAGGCAATAACATACTCTCTAAGTGTCATTTTCACCAAAGCCACAATTTTTTTTCGCATCTGAAGTATAGATGTGTTCATTTTAATAGCAAGATTTAATAGGTTTGAATGCTTTTCTTTTGCAGTTTTTTGCTGCAGGAGCAGTTTGGTTGTCAATGGTTAATCAAAGAGTTTGACCGATCAGTCTAAAAGCTTTTAAAATACTTTCTACAAACATGTTTGTCAGTGATTTACCAAAACTGTTAAGGTGTATTCTTATTGCACAGTTGGTGTCATGAAGCAAAGCAATCATTTAGAAGCTTTATCACAATAAAGTATTCAAATCTAAATTTTATTTAAATCTGCAATTTACTGTGCATATAAAAAATCTTGAGAAATAGCATGCCTCTAATAATAACTGACTTAGTGCAGTGTGTATTGCAAGCAGTGACATATTTTTTTTCACACACTTTTATTTCACACACAGGGTTAGACTCAAGGGCCCATGGGGGCTGACCTCAAGGGCCCTTCAGCAACCCACTATCCCTGCGCCCCCCTATACCTTGTTATCTTACTTTTCACCTATGATCAGGTGGTCTGGGCAAGGAGAGGGGATGGTCCAGACGGAGGTGGTTGAGCAGGCCTGGATCCGGGCTGTGGAGCGGGCTTGTATCCCGACAGTGGAGCAGGCCTGGATCCGGACAGTGGAGCGGGACTGGATCCGGGCAGTGGATCGGGACTGGATCCAGACGGTGGAGTGGGGAGCGGAGCAGCCGGGATCCGGGCGGTGGGTCAACAGGGCCTCCTGTTTTTTTCACCTGTGTCCCACCGTCTAAGTCTTGCACTGTTCACACACAATATATTAAATTGTATTAGGCAGCAGATTACCTGCTTGTAAGATTTTGGAATGTGAGAGGAAATCGGAGTACCCAGAGGAAATACATGCAAGCATGGGCAGAATATATAGACTCCTTGCAGAAAGTACCCTGGCTGGAATCAAACTGAGAACCCCCAGTGCTGCAAGGCAGTAGTGCTAGTCACAGCTCTGCCCACTTAAAGATCTCATTTGCATCTCTATATACTGAGCTGAATGTGTAATACTTTTGATCTGAAACATAATGTATGTTCTGAAAGCTTGCTGGGATTATCATCATAGTTTGCTAATACAGGTATCATCTGCTAACATTTTTGTTATGTTTTATATCAAGTATTGCTCTGTAACTTTTTAGCGGACTACCCTTTTTTTTTTAAACATCTTTTTTATATTGATGAACAGTCAGGCTGTTCATATCATAGGCATTGCAGGTTCATACATCTAGCAGCATAATAATAACACTGTATATATTAATTAACATCCCTATGGGATTTTGTAAGATTGTATACATAAAGCAATGGAGAACCTCATCATGACACAGACAGCATACATTATGAATAAAATAATACAGTTTTTATAAAATATTTTACTATTACATACAATTTATGCCAATTTCCATCTTTTGTTTTAATGATTTTTCAATGGTACATGGTGTAAACTATTATAGTATAATTGGTAGATCCTGGAGGATTATTCTCTTCATATACTATGAGGTTCCCTGGAAGCAACGAGACAGCACATGTTGTTTTTCTTTAGGTAGTGTTGTGATGTAGCTCTACCATATTTCAAAAAAAATGTTTGCCCATCTTTTCCTTTTGCATTGAGGCTTCAATCCAGTCCATGTTAAACATGATAGACAGTTTTAAAATAAAGAGAGAAATGGATGGGGGCTGCGGTTTGATCCAACCCTAAAGAACAGGTTTTTTTTCCTACTGCTGAGATTATAAATAGTAGTCTTTTAGTCTTGTTGTGAGGCCTAATGTGGCCCATTCTGGGAAGATTAGGGTATAGATTAGGAGATTTGCATTAGAGAAATCTCTCACCTCTCTCCAGAATTTCTTGATTAATGGGCAACTCCAGAGTGCATGGAATATATCAGCACTCTCTTGGTTGCATTATGGGCATTTGCTGTGTTGCCACAATTTTAAGTTTATATAATTTTTGAGGGGAGTAGTATGAACAGTGACAATTTCTCTGTTAGAAGACATGGGAGTACCTTTATGCTTCTGCGCAGTGCCTCCAGAACGTCCTCCATATCTTAGTCTGGCAACCATTGTGTCCATTTTCCCTCCTTTCCTTTGATATAGTCGTATAGATCAAAGTTTCTCTTATAATATTGTGAAATTGCTCTCTTGCCTATACCTCCCTTTTCCAAAGGGATTGTCCCAGTCTAAATCCGATAAATGCGGACTACCCTTAAAGTTCTGTATTTGATGTTCCTCAATATTAACAATATTTACATTAATAAAAACGTAGAGATTGCAGATTTTAGACATTATCTTTTGTAGATACACTCAAATGAAATATTATTGGGAAATCACATCTCTTAAAAAACCAGAATCATTAGCGGAATCACGTCCAGTATCGGGATAATCCTTCATGTATAACACCAATGTATTACCGTTTTTCAGAGTACAGTCCACCATCCACATCAGTTCCTGCCATAGTAGAGTGTATTCTGGAGCTACTATTGAAGTTGTGAAATATTACGTTTAAATGAATCAGTGTTTTCAAGAAAAGCTGGTGTCAGCTGAGATCTTCTGTAGCCGTGTCACTCCACTAGCAATGTGCTTCCGATGGAATAGTTCCTTGTGTTTATTTATATTTTATTTATTTTTATTTTGTGTACACCCTTGCATTAAAGGATAATGTATGCATGTGTATATAAATTTAATGGTGCCATGCCATTATCTTAGACATTGCCTGTTAAGTGCTAAACAGTCATTACAGCCCAGTAATAAATATATCAGCTTTCTCTGTCTATAAATTATACAGAGTTCTGCTTGACATCACACTGTGACATGGTTAGTGCAAAAAACTGTGATTTCAACATATTGCCTCAAATTACAGTATAAAACATGACAACAACATGTAATGCAATGTAATTCCTGACAACAACATGTAATGCAGGGGTTAAGATAAGAGGGGTCATTCTGAAAGCCCCTGGACTCAAGTGCAAGAGTAATAAGAGGCGCAGAGTACTAAGGGGTGCAAGAATTACTATGTGCCTCTTCTCGCCTGACCCTTTTGAATCTAGTACAACCTAATGCAGCTTGCTGGTCTCTCTGCTCTTAAAGGAGAATTCAACCCTAAAGTGAAAAAATTATTTCATTTTTCCCTGTATTAAAGGAGAAATAAAACCCTCTTAAAAACAAGAGCTCCCGTTAACTACCCTCCTTCTGGCCCCTCTTTTCTCTCCCTCCATGCACAGTCTATTATGTAAAAAAGTGCCCTATTTGAGAACCTGAGCTAAAAATGCAGAGCAGCAGAGCAGGAATTCCCAGACGCCGTCTTCTGTTCATTACTATACATGGGGCAGATTTATCAATGTGAGATTAGAACTCACCACAGAAAAACTCACTCGCACCCGGCAGACACATGAACAATAAGAGCTAGTCAGGAATCCTCTTCAACTGTGTATGTGCCTGCAGGGTCCATGTCACCAAAGAGTTTACAAGTGGAAAGAAGATGGTGCCTGGGACCTTGCTGCAATGCTCTGATTTTTTAACTCAGAATTTTAAACATGGTCATTTTTTTTTTAATAAATAACTTTCTATTATTTTCAGGGTCATTTTTTTTACATAACAAACGGGAAGGGAGAGCTGAGGGGGGAGGGGCGATGGAGGGTAGTTGAAGGGGGCTTTTGTACCTGGGGAGGGTTAAGTTCTCCTTTAATAAAGCTGTAGCTTGTACTTGATCCTAAGATATTATTAATCCTTATTAGAGCCATATTGGGTTTATTTAATGTTTACATTCTTTTTTAGTAGATTTAAAGGAGAAGGAAAGATTAAAACTAAGTAAGGTAAACTAAGAAAGGTCCACCTAAATATACCAGTAAACCCTCAAAGTAGTGCTGCTTTGAGTCCTCTGTCAAAAGAAACACTACATTTCTTTCCTTCTATTGTGTACACATGGGCTTCTGTACCAGACTTCCTGCCTTCATCTTAAATCTCTTTGCCCCAGGTGTGAGCATGCTCAGTTTGTTCCTCTCCCCCCCTCCATTCTGTGCTGTAATCTGAGCCCAGTACTATGAGTGAGCAGGGAGAGACTCCGGCAGGAAGTGATGTCACACCAAGCTAATATTGCAGCTGCTATCCTAAACAAACAGAGAGTTTTTAGAGCTTTTTACTCAGGTATGGTAAAGCATTCTACAGAATAAATATCAAGCTTGCACTATTGCAGCTAATCTATTGGCAATAAAATGCCTCCGTAGCTTTCCCTCTCTATTAAGGTACAGTATAGTGATTCAAATTACAGAAAGACTCCTTATCTCGAAAACCCCAGGTCTCGAACAGGTCCGTCCCTGTATAGTATGCATATATTATACAGTGGATACCATGTACCTGCATTTAGTTTGTTTACTACAACGCAGAAGTAAATATCTGAGTAGGACACAGAATTTTACCCCTTGGGCAGAGGCAGTATGTGCCCAGGCCCCATTCCACAAAAAGATATCATGGCAAGAAGAATGTTAGTTTTTGCTCTCTGTTTCTTTTATGAAGACTTCTCAGTGTTCTTGTTTGTATTTGTATAGTGTGCAGTTATAATATAAATGTTCTATGCATTCAGTTTTCATTTCTGTTTGTTATTGTTAACCATTCATGTGTAATAGACAAACACTGTAGGTTTTGTTATGTGCCGAGCCTGATACTGCAGGAACGGGACTCTTCTGTCTCTGTCTTAAATTTCTCAAATGTTATTCTTCAATTTTGTTCTCACGTTTTCCATTATATCTTCAAAATTGCATTTCAAGTGCACTTTTAATCTGCCAGTACTGTAAACAGCTCATTTTCATACTTGCAAACCTCACAGGAATGTAAATTGCCCTGCTGAAGGAATACTTGCATCTTATTCATATATTCAGGTAGGATCATTATTCCTAATAATGGATGTAAGTACTTAGATGCCAGATCTGTGTTTCTTGCCTTGAATTGCTTGTCAATCCTTTGAAAACACATGCGCGCCATATGATCTATCTCCTCATTGTTTTCAATAACAAGGAGCTTAATCGAGCCTTTATTTTGTTAGAAGTAAAAATAAAATAGAAGAAAGGAAAGAGAAACAAAATAGTTGTGCGGTTTCAAACTACCTCAATATTATTGTTGTTTCCATTTTGTAGACTAAAATGTTAATGTTTGGTCTCTAATTGGAGTTGGCTGTTTATTATTAGTAAAACAAAATATCTATGAGTTGGATCTGTGCCAGCTGCATTCTGCATACTTTATACTGTGCTGCCTATAATAGATACAGCTGCCAAACCAAGACTGAGGTTTAGCAAATGACCATCATTTCTGACAATTCTGCCTGTGTATTAGTGCCTGTATATTAGTACCTGTGTATAAGTGCCTGTGTATTAGTGCCTGTATATCAGGTCAATGCCTCCTGTATCCTTTATCACACTGACCCCAATATATATATATATATATATATATATATATATATATATATATATATATATATATATATATATATATATATATATATATATATATCACAGGGATTTCTCAAAGCAGGTACCGTAAATGTCTTCTTATAAATAAGGTCACTAACCCACTGCTTTCTGAATAGCACACTATGGTGTAAAAATCCCAGGACCAAAACATTACCTTCAATGATCTGATGCCAAGCCAGGTCTGCTGTATACACATTATAGAACTGCTCTTGCTTTTGACCCTTCAATAAAGTTTAATTTATCACTTATCCAGAATATAATTTGTTAATTTCAGATTTTGCTCATCTACTAAGTACTTTGTGGGATGGACAAGAAATATGGGGAATATTTAGAAGATGCCTCTCACTTGTGAAGGTGATTGAGATCTCATTTAAAGGAATATCTTCCACTTTTAGGGGGTTATTTACTAAACTCCGAATGCAAAAATCACGAAAAACTCACACATTTTTCGGAATTTATTAAACCCCGAGGATGGAAAAGTCAGAATCTGAAAATCCGGCATCTCTGACCTGTCGAGGTTGCATATAAGTCAATGGGATACGTCCCAATGATTTTTTGATGTGCGCTGGGTTTTGGGCAATACCCCAAAGTTTTCAGAGTTTTCGGGTGAAAATTATGAAAAAATCGTGAAAATTGGATGAAAAAGTCCGAAAGATTCATGAAAATCAGATTTTTCCCGCAAAGCAAGTTTCCGGAAAAATGTAATAATAAATAAGCCTGAAAAACCCAATCGGATTTCATCGGAGTTTGTAGCAGAAAATATTGAGATAAATTCGGACTTTGATAAATAATCCCCATAGTATTTTAAATGGCACAATTATACTTGAAATGTAAACAGGGCTCCTAAACATTTCTGTTACAGGTATGGGATCCGTTACCCAGAATCCTATATCCAGAAAGCTCCGAATTATAGAATGGCCATCTCCCATCGACTCCATTTAATCCAAATAATCCAAATATACCTTGAATAAACTTCCAATACAAGTGGGAATCTCAAACGTATGCTTCACTACTACTTTAAGCAGATCAGCTATTTCTCTGAATTATCACATGGAGGAAAAACAGTGACTCTGCTTATTGTGCTGTAGCACAGGTTAGTGTGTGCTGTGTCTATTAAAAATATTTACATTGCAAAAGAATTTCCCCTTGCTTTACTTTCACTTTTCACTGTAGGAAACACAACTGAAGAACCTGTTTAACCATCTGGAGCTTTGGGCACCAAAGAAATACTCTTAGGTGACGGTCCTTCTGTATATGCAAAAATATGTCCGTGCAATTTCTTATATCCTAAGCTGTGCCTCACCGTGAAGCATCAATAAATCTGTGAAATGTATCATTTGTAAGACATGAGCAACTTATTTCTCTTTTTGTCTCTTTAATGCAAGTGTGCTTTAGTACTTACACCATAGGTTGTGCCTGCCATCTAGTGGCCATAGATTATATGCGCAGGTAGCCCAGTAATATTTTTTTTCTAATCTGTAATCAGTCAATAATGTTACTATTTACTTGTGACTGCATGCGTTTTATTAATTATACGTAGATCTTCAAAATTAATGCATGATTGATGTTTTAAAGGGCTCAACTTTATTAAAGTTTAATTCGCTATGCTATTCATAATTCAGTAGGAATAACAAGAAATAATCTTATTCTTTTTCATCATGCAGCACATTCTATTGGGTAGAAACACAGCTATATGTAGAAGAAAAGTTTGGGGGTTTTGTTTCTTTTTTATTCTTTTATTTAAGCATATAATTAAGATGAAGGCAAGGATGAGTGAACTTTCAGCTGCTGGGAAACTAGTCTACAGATCTGAGATTGTATATAAATATTACCCTTCATTAAATGGTACACTTGATAAAGAACAATTTTGCTCAAAACATGTAGTGTTTAATAAAAGGATAATCTGCAGCAAAGCACTGCGCCTCTCCTAATATTTATGTAATTCCCACATTGAGTACCTTGGACAGGGTACAGGAACAGACTCCCAGGAGTAAAAGCAAATTTGGGAAAAATAACAAATAAAAAAACAAACAAAAACAAAAAGTATTGTAGAAGTGATACCTATATTGGCTAACAAAAAAAAAAAATACATTGCAAGCTTTCGGAGCACCAAGGCCCCTTTTTCAGGCAAAATACAAATGAAAGCTAGAAAGGCACCCTAATTCATTGTATTATCTCTGCATTTGATCTCTATCTATCTGTAACTTCCTAATTTATTGCCCATGAATACCTTTCACTGATCTAACAGAATATATGCCGTGCCTTTTTAGCTTTCATTTATATTTTGCCTGACGAAGGGGCCTTGGTGCTCCGAAAGCTTGCAATGGATTTTTTTTATTGTTAGCCAATATAGGTATCACTTCTACAATACTTTTTGTTTTTGTTTGTTTTTTTATTTGTTATTTTTCCCAAATTTGCTTTTACTCCTGGGAGTCTGTTCCTGTACTCTGGTTTTTTTTTTTTTTTGCTACTGGCTAACACAGTACCACAGTTTTTGGTTTTTAATTTTAATCAGGCAATATAACCATTTTAGTTGAACACACTGTCCATCAAACGCTAGTAAATTAGCTGCCTAATTCTTTGTCTTAAAGAAAAGTATACCCCTCAAACAATGTAGGTCTCGATAAAAAATATATTGCATGAAACAGCTCACATGTTAAAACCTGCTTCATGTAAATAAACCATTTTCTTAATAATATACTTTTTTAGTAGTATGTGCCATTAGGTAATCATAAATAGAAAACTGCCATTTTAAAAGAAATGGAATTTGAATTTCAAGCTATTTGTGTACTTCGACTATCGAATAGGCAAAATTAGATACGAATTTGAAAAAAATTCAACTATTCGAATATCGAAATTTATCATGTATAGTCACTTTAAAACTACGACTTTGACCGTTCGCCATCTTAACCTTCCATATTGCTATTTTTTGCCTATGTGGGACCTCCTAGAACCCATTTGGAGTAATTTGGTGGATTTTGAAAAATCAAAGTTTTTTGAGGCAAATCCTTCGATTCGAATTCGATCGAATGCGCTAAAACTTTGATTCAAAAGATTCAAATACATTTATTTTTTTTAAATAAATTGGTCTTTTTTTATTTGCATTTCGAAGTTATGGGAGTTCAAAAAAAAGCTCCCATTACTTTGAAATTCGACCCTTGATAAATCTGCCCCATAGAGTTGTATTTCTGGTAAGGTGATATCTGAAGTATTCATTTTGTGGGTATAGTTTTCCTTTAACACATCCAGTGCAACAGTTTGCTCTTTCTTGGGCCAGCGATATATATTGTAGGGACTTATTGCAGATTTTTAATTTAACCAATAAAGAATTATCAGTATGAGAACGTCCATTACCACATTTTGTGTTTCAACCCCTTCTCCCTTTAGATTGTATAGATAGGACCCTCTTCACCTTTTGTATTCGTTACTGGTTGCTATGTCCTCCCAACATTTGAGAACAGGAAAGAGGGACAGAAAAAGTTGCATTAAACACATTATGTTAAAGTTAAAAAATTAAACTGTTATGATATGTCATGGTGTCAGCGCTTCATGACACCCTCTACCCCACCAATAACCCTGCTCAGTAATTGCTCCCCTAATTGCATTAAAAAATTATAAATGACACTAACTCAGTTATGATTAAACTTTAAATAGTGTTTATAAATATCATAACAGTTTAATTTTTTAACTTTAACATAATGTGTTTAATGTAATGTCTCTTCAGAGTATTCCTTACCCATGTGTCTCCCAGTAGCTCATAAGAAATGATTTCCAATGGCGCATTCCCCATGTACCCCAATGCTCCGGCCCAATAACCCACATAACCCGGCAGATACCCCGCAACCCGTGCGTTACAGGATTAATAAAGGGATTGCGAGGGTGACTGGTGCCTCTTGGCTGCCCTACAACCCCACCAGTACCTCGGAACTTAAGCTCGTGCTGGGGATCCAGCTGAGGGATCTGCTCCACCTTGGCAATGTCTCCCGTGTGGGCTGGGGGTTCTGGGGCCTGTCCCGGCGGCGGTGGCGGCTGCAGGAGTGGGTGATGCAGCAAAGCGGCGGAGGGCGGAGGCTGCTGTGACGTCACGGCCCCTGCAAGGTAAAGGAAATGCGCATGCGCAGGGACTGGGGGCTGGATGGCCGCTGCGCAGTGGGACTACAGAGCCAACATGGCAGTGCCTTAGGGGTGGGGCGATTGAATGCTGGCACCGTATGTGAGGACCTTATTCGCCCTGTGTAATGTCAAAGTGATATATGAGAACAAAAGCCTACAGCATATTCCTTCACTGGCACCTTGTGGGATTGTAGCATTCTGCACGTCAGTGTTGTCAATTCTAGCTCGGCCCGCGGGACATCTCTCCTTGCTATCCGGGACCGCGGGACAGGCAAATAAAAGCGGGACTGTCCCGCTTAATGCGGGACAGTTGGGAGGTATGCTTTGTATGTAATTCTGTACGTTCTTTGTATAAACCCATTTATTGTAAAGTGCTGTGGAATATGTTTAAAAATAGAAGTTGTTAATAATAATAATAACGTAGAACATAGATAGTTCTTTGTATATTTGTTTTGTATGAATCAGAGTGTCTGTATTAATTGAATGACAATGGGCATTCCCACCGACAGCCAAAGCCACAACATTATTTGCCTACAAAGCTTGTAAATGTGCTTTTCTGTTAAGCGAGGGAAGAATAAGTAAACAGAGTCATGCCATATATTATTTCATATTATGTCCATGTTATTTCAAATTTAAAGAAAGGACTTAGTGAAATTTGACACTTCAAAACAACTACAGGTATGGGACCTGTTATCAAGAATGCTCGGGACCTGGGCTTTTCCAGATAATAGATCTTTCTGTAATATGGATCTTCATACCTTAAGTCTACTAGAAAATCATGTAAACATTAAATAACCCCAATAGGCTGGTTTTGCTTCCAATAAGGGCTAATTATATTTTAGTTGGGATCAAGTACAAGTACTGTTTTATTATTACAGAGAAAAAGTAAATCAGTTTTATTTGGATTATTTGGATAAAATGGAGTCTAAGGGAGACAGACTTTTTCTGTAATTCGGAGCTTTCTGGATGATGGTTTTTCGGATAACAAATCCCATACCTGTAGTACGTTCCATGTTCCAGATCTGTTTACTGTATAGCAGCACCTTGAATTTTGGCGTCGAAACAACAATGAGAAATTGAGAAATCAGAAATAGTTCTGAGCTGTGGGAGGATGCCTGGAAATATATCATATACCTGTACATTATTTTGCTACAGTGCTTGCTTCCCTAGGACAGATTACAATGTGATAAAGAGACAAGCAAGTGCAGGCAGCCTACAGAAGCTCAGCCATGAACAGAGATATAAATGCCAGAGTGGTTCCTGCTAGTTGACTTGATAAATGATGATTTATCAAAGATCCACTGGGGAATCCTGCACGATTCAAATTAATAAATTGATAGGCCCACTTGATCAATTTGATCAAAACCATTATTTACCGTTGCTCATAGCTTTCACTGTTTTCCTGTCTCAGAACCAAACAGAATAGTCTGAACTGACAAATTTCATAGTAAGCTATGGGCAAATGGTTACATTGAATAGAAATGTCATTTCTCTTTGCATGATCATTATAAGGTTTTATATTCTCTAAATATTGGTCAAATGTTATTATATTCTCCTAATAACACTACAGATAACTCAGCGGGGATCATTTATAAAGTGCGTGCAGCGCATATTTATTGGCAAATGGTTGTTTTGCCCGTGCTTTTTCCTGAGCGCTAAAATATTGCACTGCTCTGCCCGTCTTTCCGGTCTTTGCGAATTCGCATTGTGACTACATTTTCGCAAATGAGACAGGTCTGTGCGTGAGTACAGGCACTTTGCGAGGTTGTTGTGCCAGAAAATAGCGTTGACAGCAACTTAAATTTGCAATTTGCAAAGCTGTTTTGTGAACATTTTTTCCTCCACAGACATTGTGGCCTAATTCAAACGCAGATTGTGTGCGCATAAATATTCGCAATTTGTGGTTTTTGCCATATTTAAAAAGTTTTTATAGACATTCGCAGTGTGAAAAACAAATTCGCAACTCTCTTTGCACACTCTTATTCAACTTTATAAATATAACCAGAAGTTTATAAATGAGCCCCAGTAACTCATTCACTGTTGCCAGAACCCAGACATGTGAAGACTCATAATCTGCCCCCTCCTCTAATGTTCATAATAAGATTTTAGTTAAGGGGAGGCTATAAAAGGTTACCTATCACTGTGAGTGTTAATAAAGGGAACACCCACTACTATTGCAGTTATTTATCAAAGTCCAGTTTTATCTCGACATTTTCTGCTACACTTTGCTACACAAGTTTTTTACACTTATTTATTATTTAATTATCCCAAAAATTTGCTTTGCGGGAAAAAATCTGATTTTCATGTTTTTTTCGGATTTTTCACCCGAAAATTCAGATTTCTTATGCATTTTTGCCTGAAAAATCCGAAAACTTTGGGGTATTGCAAGAAACCCAGCTCACATCAAAAAATCATTGGGACTTCTCCCATTGACTTATATGCAACCTCAACAGGTCTGAGATGCCAAGTTCTCTGATTCTGACTTTTCCATCCTTAGGGTTTAATAAATTCTGAAAAATTAGCGATTTGTTAAAAATCTAATTTTATAAAAAAAAAAATACGAATTTTTCTGAGTTTTTTTAGTAAATAGCCCCTTTAGGGGCAAATTTACTTACCTGCGAATATTCGCCAGCGCTCATCGCAACACTTCACCAGGCGTAAATGCACATTGACAAATCTAATTTACGAAGACCTGAAGTTGCGCACAGGGTACAGAAAGCTTGCGAAGTTGCGCTAGCGAAAATACGATTAGCAGTTCCAAGTTACGCTAGCGTTGGCTAATTTGCATACGGCGTGCAGTTAAAGTACAATGGACGTATATGTAGCAGCAAATACATTACACTACACAAGGCCAGGGAACCCTAATAAAATTAGATAGAGTTGTTATATTGCCCTACGCATGTGCCCACTGTATAGTTTAGGTGCCATATGTTATCAAATGTAGGGGGGGAGGAGGGTACCCCCAAGAAAAAATTCGATCTTTTTCAGCCTATCACCCTGTAAAAAGGAAAAGGCGCCAGCATTTTTTGGGACTTAGAAAAATTTTCAACAAAATTCCAAGTAAGTCCTATCTACTCCATTGCACTTCGTCTGGTCTTAGGTGGTGAAGGCAAGTCTGGCGATAGAGGAAACGGTCAGTAAAATCAAAACTTAGTGAATTTGCTTAGTAAAGTTCTTTCACCAGAGCGAAAATTCGCCTGGCGTTAGAGTGTGAAGTTGCGTCAGAGTCTATCTCCTTCGCTAGTGAAATTACGCCAGCAACCATTAGTAAATCGGCGAAGTGCTGTAATGACGTCACACTAGTGAATTTTCGCCAGCGTTAGCCGTTTCGCCCTTTAGTAAATTTGCCCCCATGTATCTGTACTAGATGCCTTGGCTTTACTTTTGCCCTGACAGCTAGGTGTTAAGTCCCTGGGCAATTCACATGACATTTTCTCTGCACAATCACCTCCTTCGGTAGCTTGTCTAGACATTTTCATTTTTTAATGGATGCAAATATGCTCTGAGCTGATGGAAAATTAGTTTGACAGTGACAAATAAAATGACAGATGTATTTATCACACAAGATGTAAAATGTTAATTAAAGTAATAGGAGATCATTGCCAAACTATATGCGTCCATTGTTCAATTCCTATTTATATATTTGTCTCTGCTCAAATCATTCCAGTCACATTTCCATCTCACAATTAATCAGACAGAACTTTTATCTCCCTGAGCACTTCATTTTAGCTTAAAAAGTCTGTTCTGTGAAGAAGACTTTTCAAATATTAAACTGATTTATATTGGCATTACTAGTGGTTTGCACAATCTTTATCGATTATATATATATATATATATATATATATTCATGATGAAAGCTGACGCACACTGGGATTTATCAAAAATAAAACTTATTTTATTGGATCGACGTTTCGGTCCACACACGGACCTTTATCAAGATGATCTTGATAAAGGTCCGTGTGTGGACCGAAACGTCGATCCAATAAAATAAGTTTTATTTTTGATAAATCCCAGTGTGCGTCAGCTTTCATCATGAATATATGGTTTTTTTCTGACTAGCACCTGGGTTTTTTGACTCAGTAAGTGTGTGCCACAGCCCTTCTACATATATATATATATATATATATATATATATATATATATATATATATATATATATATATATATATATATATATATAAATAAATCTGGTGAAGCTGCTCCCAAATTAGCTCCGCTAACAATTGTGAAACCAAGGCTTGTCTTTATTTAAAACTGCAGCATTTTTTTACTTGATTCTATTTTTTTCTTTAATTCAAGTGTCACAAACTCCAATTTTTAAGATTTACCAATTGAAAAAAAGTGCTGGAATTTCAAATGAAAAAAATCTGGAAGTTAAAACTTTTTAACTACTATTTTCAACAGTCAAGCTTATTTAGCTTTTTATTTTGTTCCTCTTTTTTGCAGTATATATCCGTATCTTCCCTGCTAAATGGTTGAGGTTGCTTTGGGATGGAACAGAGTCTCGAAACATAATTTGCAGCATTTCTACTCTACATCTTTGTTACTCTTTCCTTCTTTAAGATATAAAAGCACAGCATATGTCAGTTATTCTACAGTAAAGTTCCCATAAGACCTGTCCCCAGGAATTGTGTCCCCAATGACTTTGTCATGACAAGTCCCCATGTAGTGTAGTGTAGTAGGGGAAATGTGCTGTTTCTATATATGTTATCATATGAGGACTAGGAAATACTCTGCAAGCAAATCATCTCAGGGGAAATATGCAGAATGCAATTTTGTTTTCATAAGACAAATTAAAAAATATCTAGCTATGACCTTGTCTGGGTGGGGTTTAGCTGGAGAGTGGTGAAATAGTGGGTGTTAGCAGTACTTTTTTGCCCAACTTCCCTCTTTGTGTCCCTGGATTTCAATTTGAAATTGTATTATATTTACATTTACGTGTACTGTTTTAGGATAAAACCGTTAATCAGGGCCAGAGCCACAAGTCTCTTATATTAAAAATATCTATCTGTAAACAGGTTGGCTGCCTCTGGAGTTCTACACTGAATCCTATGGCTCAATACATAAACTTCCATAACTTAAAATATCTAAGGTTCCAACAATCATTCTGCTTACAATTCAGTCTGGAAACCGCATAGATAATGTTTATTTTCCAGATTTTATGTTTATATTTATATATTTTCTTGCGTAATTAAATGTAACATTCTGATTGTGTTGTCTTTTCTTTCTTTGTTGTTAATTCAACTTGAATAAAACCGTTGTTGCTTTTTCAGCATAAGGGCAAGGCCAGACGTGGGGTTTTTGCAGCGTTTTTACATTGCGTTTTTAAAAAAGAACAGCCATTTTTTAAAATGATTTCCTTTTTCTCTGTAATAATAAAACAGCAGGTTGTACTTTAGCCCAACTAAGATATACTGTAATTAATACTTATTGGTATCAAAACCAGCCTATTCGGTTTCTTTAATGCTTACATGATTTTCTAGTAGATGTAAGGTATGAAGATCCAAATTACGGAAAGATCCGTTATCTAGAAAGCCCCAGGTCCCGAACATTCTGGATAACAGGTCCCATACCTGTAATATGTTTTTTTTATTTCCAAGCTACTGTAAGCAATAAAGAGGGGGGGGTACATTATGCAAGTTACTTCTAGGCATTCGTGCTAAATGGAACAGTAACACCAAAAAAAAATGCTTCAAAATGTAAATATTATGCACTGCCGCCCTGCACAAGTAAAACAGGTTGCTTCAGAAACAGTTTATGCACTAATTTATATAAATAGGCTGTGGAGGCAATTGAAATTGGGATAAATGGCACAGGTTAAATAGCAGATAAAGATTTACTCTGTAGAACACCATTATATTCAACAGAGCTATCTGCTATGTAATGTTCTTTGAATGACTGAGCACATGGCTTACACGGCAGCTTGTTTATATACTACTGTATAACTAAAGTAGTGTTTCTAAAGCAAACACACCAAGGCACAGAAACAGTACATTATATTTAAATTAATTTAAAACACTAATTTTTTAGCGTTACTGTAGCTAAGATTAGAAGAAAGTGGGTTGCACTGCACTACACTATAGTCAAAAATTCAACAAATCACTATAAAAAAAAACAGTATCTCTAAGGGGCTGATTTATCAAAGGTCGAATATTAGAGTTTTTTAACCTCGAATGACTACGAAATTGTATAGTATCTTATTTAAGTAAAAACTCAAATATCTAAAACAAATATTACCAACCCAAAAACTCAAATTGAATTCAGCTAAGCTTGAATCAAAAAACCTTGAATGTCAGGAAGGCTATTAACATTTTCAAATGGGTCACTGGACCTCTCCTATTGACTTCTACATAAACTCGGCAGGTTTTAGGTGGCGAATATCCAAATTTGAGTTGTTCCCAGGGTCTAGGTATGATAAATCTTGAATTCGAATTCAAGTTTTGATTATTCCAAACTCGAATTTGCTTGTTTTGACCAAAAATTCAACTCGAAAATTTGAACATACAATTCGAACCTTAATAAATCTGCCCCTAAATGTTGAATTTTGCTGCAATTCATTGGAACAGGGGTTCCTTTCTGGTACATGGGCACATACAAAAGATCAGACAAAAATTGCTGGTTCACTTCTTTTACTGTTATTACAGTAATATGTTTTCAACAACATATAGGTACATGAACACAGTTTTAAAATGCTTGTTCTATTCTTAATATGTTTGTTATTTTTAGCGTCAACTCCAAGCCTGGTTCATCGGCCATGATCAAAGTATCTAGTAGTTTGATGAGCTTTGGTCAGAAACTGATGGGCCCAACAGTCCCTACTGGAGGTGCAATAAGCCCAATGTTGTCTGCCCACAACAGCAATGGAAGCAGCTTTCAGCAGCAGCTAAGGTCTTAATAAATCTCTCCCAAACCAGTCTGTGGCTGAGCCATCACACCCTACCCATCCATGCAGCAAATGCAACAAACCCAGTGCCTGATGAAATCCGAGAGCATGCCATACAACTCAGTAAAGGTGAATGGAAAGGCAAATTGTATAAACAATGCACTGGAAAGAAGGAGAAGAGTAATATAAAGGCATATTTTAACGATAAAAAACTTAAAGGTGTATAGTATCGCTTTTTACTAAAAATGATAGATCGAGCTTCGTTTAGCAGATTAAATTTAGGGGTCTGTTTAGCAGCAAGTAGTCAGCATAACTTAAAAGTCTATTTATTGCATAAATTAAAAGTTTCTCTATTGCATTATTTTCCAGGCATTACAGCTACGTTTCAGGCGCTTCCTTGGCCCTTTATCAAGCTTGATGCCAAGGAAGTGCCAGAAACGTAGCTGTAATGCCCGAAAAATAATGCAATAAAGGCACTTTTAATTTGAAGATATTAAGTAGTGCTGTTCCATATCGAATGCTAAACTTAGGGGTCTGCCATTTATGGAGATGATTTTATTTTTAATGATTCTGTTTTTCAAGATCACAGAGCCAGGACAAAGCTGAACGGTACCCAAGGCAGACCCCAGCCATCATCCCTCCTGCTCCCCACCTGCTCAGAAACTTTCCCCTATCCCAGTGGCATAACTAGATGTTACTGGGCCCCACAGCAGATTTATTTTAGGGCCCCCAACATATTCAGAGGTAGTCCTGTTTTACCAATATTTATTAAAATTGCTCAATAATTAGGGTTTCATGGGGCGCCATATACCTCCTGGGCCCCCTGCAACCACAGGGTCTGCTTCATCTGTAGTTACACCCCTGCCCTATCCCCTCAGCAACTTCCCATCCTATACTTGTCAATGGCTAATGAATCACATATGCTGAACAAAGAATACAATTATGTGCCTTCACTTATGCCTATTCGCAAAACTTATACCTCCAATCACTGAAACTCCTTTCTGCCTTTTTATAAGTTGACAGAAGGATGTTGTCATCTCATTTGCCTCTTCTCTTAAATTCAGTGCTCCGTTTTCTTCTGCCTCCGCCCCTCTATAGTGTCAGGACTGCCAGAAGTACGCGACCCAGAAGTACTCGACGGCGCTGTTTACATTCCCGGCAGTCACAGTGAAGATCCAAGATGGCGGCGCCCATGCTGCGTCGCTGCATGATGATGTCATCACTGGTGCCGGGATCTCGTCAAAACACTGTGACGGCGCCCATGAATAGGATTTGCTGCCATTAATCCTGGGTTCCTGTTTGTTTCCTGATTCCAGCCTGATTCCAGCCTGATTCCAGTCTGATTCCAGCCTGATCCCAGCCTGATCCCAGCCTGATCCCAGCCTGTTTCCAGCTCCCAGTCTGTTTCTAGCTCCTGCCTTGGTTCTGACCCCCTGCCTGAACTCTTGATATTTAATTCTGATCTGCCTGCCCTCGTTAACTCCTGCCTGTGACCACTACTACTGATTCTGCTTAACCCTTTGGATACCGAGACCTTGCTCCCTCAAGAGGGCTTCCTCCTTGATCCTGACTACCTCCCTGGAGGGAGCTCCCGGCTCCCTGACATATAGTCACATATTCTTTTACAATGACATCAAACGTAAATAACTCAAGCTCATCTGCTCTTATTTCATTTGGATTACCCCATGTATTTGGGTATGGGGAGAAGAGTGCTTCATTTGAGGCTGAACAGTAGCCTTTGATCAGGTATATGTAACTTTGTTGACCAGCTGTTCATGTCGGACCTAAGTTGAAGACACAAACTTAGGGTTTAGGGTACCCATCATGTTTCAACTTCCCACAATACCATATGGGTTGTGTCTAACAGCATTTGTATTCCATAGCTATATGTAACTATACAGTATATTATTACGTTAATGAACCTCATGCAGTTTACACTTTAGTCCTGGGTTCAATGAATATGTGACCCAATGTAATATGTATTTATCATATGCACATAGAGTATTTGAATAATTGCCTGTGTTGCCTACAGAACATAAGTGCATTATGACTTTGTGTACGGTGCTTTATTATTCTCACCTTCCTACATTCTCTTTTTAATAGTGACACCTGCTGTTAGCTGTGCGTGTATATGTTGTATATCCAGATTTCCATTTCATTCAAAATTATCAGGCGTCTGCTTCTGTATTTTATTTAACGAATGTATAGCCTAGTCTGAGGCATCTAGTTTTATTCAAAACTCCTAAAATGTTACACATTTTAGGAAGAATTAATACATTCATTACCCTGTCTTTGAGGTTACCCTTTAAATGCTGTACTGTATATGCAGTGTATAATACACCATCCCCTTTTGTTTGCTTATTTCTAAATATAAAAGATAGTATGATAGCAGCAGATGTGGGTATTGCATATCTGCGTGGTTGCATGAACCATAAATTAGGCCCTGTTGGTGCTATAAATATAGGCTGCTGATTTTGCTTAACTGCAATATGGCAGCTCTCTCTCATTTAAATAGCAAACTAAGCTATGTCTTTATAATTTAAAGGGGTTGTTAACCTTTACATTCACTTTTAGTATGATGCAGTGTCGGACTGGCCCCCTCTCCTGTTGCTCGTTTTTTTTTTTTGTTTGCATGCGTGCCAATGGGGCACCTTGTGCGCATGCGTGCCGATGGGGCGGCTTGAGCGCATATGCACCGGGGGGCCGAGTGCGCATGCGCGCCAAGGGGGTGGTGCACAGCAGCGCACAGTGCAACACGGTGCACACAGTAGGGGATGGGAGGCCTGTAGGGGGCCCTGGACAGCAGTCCTGGTGGGCCCCCGGGCCCCCCAGTCTGACCCTGGTATGATGTAGAGAGTGATATTCTGAAACAATATGCAGTTTGTTCTAAATTTTTATTATTTGGGTTTTTTTTTGCATTATTTAGCTTATTATTCAGCAGCTCTTCAGTTTGCAGTTCCAACACCTGGTTGGTAGGATCCAAATTACCCTAGCAACCCTACATTGATTTGAATCAGAGACTGGAATATAAAAAGGAATAGAAAGATTATTAAAACAAAGTATCAATAACAATAAATGTGTAGTTTTAAAGAGCACTGATTTTTATTAAAAAAATAAACCCCTCCCCCCATTTGAAAGCTGGAAAGGCAAATATTTCAAAAACTATAAAGCAAGGAAAAATGAAGACCAACTGAAAAGTTGCTTAGGATTGGAAATTCTATAATGTACTGAAAGTTATCTTAAAGGTGAACCACCCCTTTACTTAGTTTAAAGAGACTGACACCAGAAAATAACATTGTTTTATATCTAAACATTATCTTTACAAAGCTTGGCAGGTAGCCCTTAAAACTTTGGGCCATGCTCCTCTGCTACTGTCCCCAAACCTACCTTTGTGGGGTAACTCATACTTACCTCACTTCAGATACCTCCCGGATTTCATATTTTGGCCTAACAGGGACGTTAAGTGCTTAAAAGATCTTCTTGATCCCCAGGTGTTTCCCACATATTGTGCTCTTCAGCGTAAGACCCACCCGACGCCACTTTTGTTATTTCAATACCTTCAGCTTCGACATGCTTTTTACTCCCAATTTGGTACCCTTGCCCCCCAACAGTCCTCCCTGGCCATAGAAGAAACCCTCCATGACCCTAGCCCTTCCAAATTGGTGTCCCGGCTATACCACCGGCTTCTACTATCTGGAC
This sequence comes from Xenopus laevis, assembly GCF_017654675.1. Classification (NCBI taxonomy): domain Eukaryota; kingdom Metazoa; phylum Chordata; class Amphibia; order Anura; family Pipidae; genus Xenopus; species Xenopus laevis. The sequence continues at coordinate 37,121,324 of NC_054382.1, read as the reverse complement.
CTAAACCCTTCCTGATTACTCAAGAATGGTGGACTAATAAAATTACAGGTCTTACACAGGAGGACTGGGAGGAGGCGATAGATAATGTGTACGCCGGCCTTATCTCTCTTAAAGATAAGTTGATTCAGTATAAAATTTTACACCATGTGTATATAACCCCAGTACGTCTTAAGCAAATGGGCCAAATCCCCCTTGACATTTGTCCGAGGTGTCAGCAACCAGGCGCGGACTTCTTCCACCTACTATGGGAATGTCGACTGATTTTAAGCTTCTGGACGCGAGTGGTTAACTTTCTAGCTGATAACCTTGACTTCCCGAGGGTTATCACCCCGTCCGTTTGTCTGTTGGGGGTCTTAGAAGAACTGGTCCCGGCCAAATACCCCAGAATTGCCTTTCGTATCCTCCTTTTCTACGCAAAGAAAACCGTTGCAATGCACTGGATGGGCAACCTACCACCTTCTCTTAGAGCGTGGGTGCAACTAGTTAATAATGTCTTACCCCTTTACAAACTTACCTATGAATCCAGGGGCTCACCTACAGAATTTGACAACATATGGGGCTCGTGGGCTGACATAGATCCGAACCTCCCTGACTGAACGTTAGTTGTGTAGACTGTCTGGGTCGTACTAGTGGTGGTTCCACCCATCCTGTATTCCCTGTAAGGTCCCTCGGGTGTTCGATTATCCCAGAAGTCCATTATTGTCTCATAGCGATGTTTATTTTATCGTGCTTGTAGTCGACTTGTACGTCCAGCCATTTTTTGTACCTATGTATAATCTATATGAATCGGTCTGCTTGACTGTCTGTTCTGTGTGTATGTTTTGTGTTCAAAACTAAATAAAACGTACCTTTTAAAAAAAAAAAACATTATCTTTGAATGCTAATTAGAATTTTGCCATAACAGTATTTACCTGATGCTTTTGTATTACCTTTCTTACCCACATGTTCCTCTATGAGGGGGCTGCCATATTTGTGCTGCAGTAGTTCATTAGCATTAGAAACTCTTACTGACAGGCTGAGAAGGGACAGTCAAGTTGGCAAAACAGTCAGGTTTAGGAACTTCAAGTGACAATTACTTATAATAGCAGGCCTATCAGCAAAAAACAATCAACATGACCTATAGGTAACTTTTAATGTAAATTAATATTTTAAAAAGAACATTTTTTGTGTCCGTATCACTTTAATAAAGTAGGTTAAACCATGCTTAGGATTTATTTTGTCTTTAGGTGTTCCTAATAAAACACTGTAAGTAACACTGGCCTCTAGCAATTTGTATTATATGCGTAACTGATTATGTTTCTGTATGTACATATTAAAAATCTACATTTACATTACCTTAGAAACGGCAGCCTCTCCTTAATAAGGGCTTTCAGTTAGGCAGCACAAATTTGATAAAGCCTCTATTTGTAAACCTTTCTTAAAATTAATTGTACTTATATACACTCGCACTAGTGAAGCAGCTGGTAGAAATAAGTTTAATATGGCTGCAGTCGTTTCATTCCAGGCAATATTTTTAAGCACCGGCACTTAAAGTCGATCATCCCACGGTGCAGGCTGCCCAAGGAAGCACTTTTATACCAAAACAGGAACAACATTATGGTTTCTTGCTTTGCTGTCCAAAATGATATTGAAATTTAATTTGATAGGCCAATAAACAACCCGATTCTGTTAAAGTACCGTACAGGAACTGGGATGCGTTCTCAAAATAAGCACATCTTTGCCTGGAGACACTTTTATGGAAATGAATATGTGACGGCTTTGTTTATCCTCTTCAGACACAATTTTTTTTTTATTATTGACAAATGAAGAGAAGAAAAGAAAAAAGCTTACACTTTGCAAAAGAAATCTGGTGAAATGTTTAATATGCAGATTTCAGCAAGTGATTAAGACTTCCTGCACATGTGGGCCCTTCTAGGCAGGAACTCACACTGATTATATTGTCTGCTGGGAATTGTGCTTGGCTGGCCATGGGCATCCACCCTTCTGTGCTGTGAGGGCTTATTATCTGTCTCTGAGTGTGCCCAAATCTTCCCGATTACCTTCTCCCCATCATTCACTATTGTAGTCTAGCTAAACCCTCCAACAGTATTGGATACTGTGTCCACCTACACCACCATTTTCTATTGCACCTACTAACTAGGGCCATCCTTTGGTAGGACAGTCCACCCTTACTTAGAAGCAAGATACTGTACATGGATTAGTGATGGGAAAGGCTCCTGATAATTCCTTAATATACATATAAGTACACCTGAATGCAGTCTTTCATATTTGTGGCCCTTTTGCAGCAGTGAGGCATGTAGTCACTTGTCTTTAGGCTCATTCATATCTTTGTTATAACTCCAATTGTATTGACCTATCAGAGTATGTTTGTATTTAGTAGGAGAAAGTGTTTTGCACATTTTAGTACTGGTACAAGGATCTGTTAGTGGCACCAGTGTATGCACAGATATATATATATATATATATATACTGTACATTTAAGGGGTCATTTAAAACTCCAGGCACAATTACGCACTTGCAAATTACCCCGCTGCTAGTTGTGCATAAAACCCCATTCATTAAAGGTATTTGTGTCAAAATGCTCTCTTTGCACATTTGTTGTGTTCGGTGCCTTCTCTTCCAAATTGAAAGCAGTTGCACCTATTGATGCCGGAAAAAGATCAAATTATGTTTTGACACACTCCGAAAGGTTGAAATTACACACAGAAATCCAAACTTTATACCTCATCTCGTGAGAAAAAACAGTCTATTGGGTTTATTTAATGTTTGCATCATTATTTTAGGAATGAAGATCCAAATTACAGAAATATCCGTTATTCGGAAAACCCCAGGTCCCGAGCATTCTGGATAATAGGTCTCATACCTGTACTAGGAGCTTCCATAATCAACATGTTAATAACTTATTAGAGCCAATGCTCATGGATCAAATTATATTAGTATATAGATTTTATCAATAAGCTACAAATAATAGTAGCCTTGCCCACAGTGGGTCTATTTACACATAATGATAGATTAATTAATTTTGTAGCCAGTGCATGGCATGGGCATCAGGTTCCCAATTTTTGGTGCATAAACAAGATTTTGGCATGATTTGGCTAGATTTTAACTTGCCTTAATAACAGTGTCTACAAAATGGCTGCTGCCTGTTTGATTTTATTGTGATTTACAAGATTAAAAGAAAGAAGTTTGAAATCATGTATATAGTGTAAGTGAAGTTTATTTTGCTTGACTGACATCATAACACTGGCTTTGGAATTATTTTTTAGGGTGACAGGTCCCCTTTAATTACTGCAATGTTTATGTGGAATCCATGCTGGTCATATCAATTGGCAGGCACAGCAACCCACAAAGTTTAAATGCAAGTAAGAAAAGTAATATTCATACAGGATAGCATAAAATATTAAAGGAATTGTTCAGTGTAAAAATAAAAACTGGGTAAATAGATAGGCTGTGCACAATAAAAAATGTTTCTAATATAGTTAGTTAGCCAAAAATGTAATGTATAAAGGCTGGAGTGATTTTATGTATAACAAGTCAGTCAGAACACTACTTCCTGCTTTTCAGCTCTCTTGGTTTACACTGACTGGTTACCCTGGCTACCAGACAGTAACCAATCAGAGACTTGAGGGGGGGCCACATGGGTCATATCTGTTGCTTTTGAATCTGAGCTGAATGCTGAGGATCAATTACAAACTCACTGAACAGAAATGTACCATGTGGCCCCCCTTCAAGTCGCTGACTAACTCAGAGTTATAGAGCTGAAAAGCAGGAAGTTGGATTCTGGCTGTTTTATTAGAGATCTGTTCACTCCAGCCTTTATACATTACATTTTTGGCTAACTAACTATATTAGAAACATTTTTTATTTTGCACAGCCTATCTATTTACACAGTTTTTATTTTCACACTGAACTATTCCTTTAAGTAAATGACTCGTAAGTTCATCCACTATAGAGAGGAGTTTTGGGACACAATATTAAATGATCAATAACTATACTTAGCCACTGCATCTGAATATATGCTGCCTTTTAGAGTGATGATGTAAAGAAGAGCGAATAATTGGGAAATGCCTGTTCCACCGATAATGAACATGAATTTGTTACAGCAATACAGGATAAATGGCTTATATTTAAATCGACAATACCTAGGGGCAGATTTACTAAGCTCGAGTGATGGTTCGAATTTCAAAAAGTTCGAATTTCGAAGTAAATTTTTGGGTACTTCGACCATAGAATAGGCTATATTCGACCATTCGACTTCGATTTGAACGATTCGAAGTAAAAATCGTTTGACTATTCGGTAATCGAAGTACCGTCTCTTTAAAAAAAAAAATTCGACTTCATACTTCGCCAAATTAAAGCTATCCAATGGCTATGTTAGCCTATGGGGACCTTCCAGAAGTCGAGAGATATCAATTTGAGGGTCGAATTTCAAAGTTTTTTCACTTTGAAATTCGACCCTTAGTAAATCTGCCCCCTAATGTTTTTGATCATAGAATATAAAACACGCATGGTTTCTTTTAGAACTACTTATCAATGGCACAATGATTTAGCATGCAACAGTGTTTGTGCATTTTAGTATGAGCATCTCTGAGTGGCACAATGTATGTGTATATATAAGGGGTTATTTATGACCCGGGGGTCACTCGCGTCAATTTTGTCGCTGGCATTAAAGTCAATGGGTGTCCGAATAGTGTTGACGCGCGGTGATTTTGACGGGATCGATTTTTCTGACGACTGTCCAAATATATTTTTGACGCAGGCGAATTTTCGCTAGAGATTTGCAAATTTATTCACCGGTGTCGAAATGTGGAAATTCGCCGAATTTATTCGCCCATCACTATTTATTTATTTATAATAATCTAAAAGAAATTCACTGAGCATTTTGATTAATTTTTTAACCATAATGACATGTTTTATTTTCATACTCTTTAATACCTTGGCATTTAGTAAAATCCAATACCAAGTTATATGCGTATTGTCAGCGCTCTAATGTTGTGATATTTTTAAATACTGACTCTTGCTCACTAGAATATCAGGAGATATGGTAAACAATTCTGTAGTGATAACTGTAAATGGCACGGTAATTATTAGAAGTAGTTAATCACTATTTAATGCAATGTGATTAAACAGAATTATTGATCACATCTAATTTTCATAAAAGCCCATTGTACTTGACATTTTCTGCTGTTTTTTCGGCATTAGTTTAGAGCATGTATCCTTTAATATTTATACAGGTATGGGACCTGTTAGCCAGAATGCTCGGGATCTGGGGGTTTCCGGATAATGGATCTTTCCATAATTTGGAACTTCATACTTTAAATCTACTAGAAAATCATTTAAACATTAAATGCACCCAATAGGCTGGTTTTGCTTCCAATAAGGATTAACTATATCTTAGTTGGGATCAAGTACACAGTACTGTTTTATTATTACAGAAAAAAAGGAAACCATTTTTAACCATGGATTATTTGGATAAAATGGGGTCTATGCGGGATGGCCTTTCTGTAATTCGGAGCTTTCTGGATAACAGGTTTCCAAATAACGGATCCTATACTGGCAAATTATTATTTAGACAGCAGCAATTGTTTTCTAATACTTTTATCATTGGGTAAAACACAGCTAATACCATGTCTCAGAGAGGCTTCCAAAGCAAATAAGCAATGCGCACATGATAAGGAGGGAGGTGAGTTTTGTTTTATTGGGGTCTTTAGATGAAGTTCATTTTAGCAGAAAAATTGTGATTTACATTAATCCTGATATCGGATATTTTGTTGGATGAGATTAAGGGGGTTATTTATATATTTTTTTTTACTCTAATAAATTTGAATGTACTCACAACTTGAAAGGGAGGTTATTTATGAAAAAACTTGAACGTCTAACATTTGTTCGAATAGTCCTGACCGAAAATTCGAATTGAGTTTACCCCAAAAAAACTTGAGTATCTGGAAGGCAATTAACATTTTCAAATGGCTTAACGGACCTCTGCCATTTGACTTTTGACTAAATGAACTCGGCAGGTTTTAGGTGGCGAATATTTTAAGTAAAACTTTTCTACGGTCGAGATGTGATAAATCTCACATTCAAATTTACATTCAATGTGATGCTTTTAAATTCGAATTTGTGAGTTTTGACACAAAAAAAAAATTTAATTGGAATTGACCATTCGAACCTTAATAAATCTTCCACTAAGTACGGGTGTCGGGTTGTCTAGGTTCAAGTACCCTAGTACTGTTGGAGTGAAAGATAATTAGTAGAGGACCAGAGCAGAAAGATATGCAATTAAAAAAAAATGAACACTTAAACATTTTTAGCCCTTCTGTGTTTTGATTCAATGGGACAGTCACCCACATTTGTAGGTCAAAAAAGTAAAATAGGAAATCAAATAATTTAAAATAGGAAGGCAAAAAAAATATCTATTTATATAATATGCTAATGGTATGTGTCCTTTGCAAGACTAAAATAGAGCAACAACCAAGCTGGTATATAATGTTTGAATAAAGTCACCAAACCAATACTGTAGATGCATAAGATACTGATAGTACTATAGTGATATCTTTGTGCGACCACCATTTAATTTTAGAGCAGATTTGCACAGCCTCTTTATTATACACACTCAAATGCACATTCTCCAACAGGGAAGACTTTAATGTCAGACTCATTCCTGTAAATCCAATTCAATGCCCTGAACTGGAAATAGTGAACAGGTAAATGCCATTAGTCCTTGAGATAGAACAGAAGTTGTTACTGATGAAGGTGCTTTGTTGCTGAGTAGCTACTACAACAGTTACATAACATTTCTCAAAAGGTAATTAAAGATCACAGTAGAAGGTATATTGACCTGCACAACTTGACATATAGACATGTAGTTGCATATAACCAACAGCAGTCTGATGGATCAGGAATAAATCGTTACAGTACTTTTCCTGGAAAAGTCAATAAAGGACAGTTTCAAGAAGTCCTCTCATCAAAACTAGCCAGCCTATTTTTATTTGTTTAACTTTATTCTACGTTTTTCAAGAAATGTTCAAAATATAGACTGCATTGTCAGCTACGTGTGAAACAATGAACACAAGTGCACATTGAAAGCTGCAAAACAGAAAAAGGAGAACCATATGGCTGTATTTACACCCAAGGCAGCCAGATCTTCTCCATCATAGTGGCACCCTCATACTGTACTAGTGTTAGATGCATCCGGTGTGTTGTGTAGCGTCAGCGACATGGCTTGCTTAATAGTGTCTGAACTGCTCAAAACAACTATATGTCAGAACTATTGATAACCACATTAAATCACAATGTTTTTTTTCAACTTTGATACAATCACACTAGAAATTGATTGGCCGGAGTGATTGTTTTGAAGCACATAATACCCACAGAATCGTTGACTAGGGAATTCATCAAATCATTTTTTAAAAACTCTTACAAGTGCCATATTTAATCATTGTTATTAATATATTTCTAGTTAAGCTCCTGCTTGCAAGGTTGTTTGATAATACAGCCCTAATAAGACCGATTAATAAGACCTATAAAAATGGTACAATATGTCATCAATATTATGGTCATACAAGTTGACTTGCATTAACAGTGTTGAGTCACTTTGGAAACTAGCCACAAGGGGACAGTATTGCTCAGTAAATAAGTCTTTTCTCCTTTGTATTAGAGGAGGCTGCTGCAATATTTGATTCTTAAGTTAGATTTTCCCTCAAATGACACAAAACTAAAGCTGAAATGAAATATAACTGGAACTTTTTCTGATACGTAGCCAGATGGAGCCATTTCTAACTTATTGCAGACTTGCTTGATTTTAGTGTATTTTTTATCTCTTTGTTAACTGGTATTAGTTATTATATTTACCATATTTCTATAGTCATGTCACATATAATTCCATCAAAGGCTTCTTAGCATGAGTAAGTGTCCTTGGGACATGAAACACATAGGGCGGATGGATATGGGAATTTTTTAATGCCACTTTGAATAACTTTACTTTACTTTTATATTTTTTGTGATCCTTTGTGGAATATTTTTTTTGAGTGCCCGACTACCCATGTTGTTGCTGATTATGTTTTACTGCTCACTATGCTGAGGGTTGAGGGCTGGTCCACCCAGGCCACTTTCACTACTCAATGAGGGTGTCTCCATATTGTCCTTTGTGAGCTCATTGGGATTCAATTTTGTTTTGCAATTCTCCCACCATTCAGCCCTAATAAGACCAATAAGCATCTGGTAATATTTGTTCTTCCCTAGGTTTCTGTTTACTCAATGTAATATGGCTACTGTGGTGTTCCTTAGGTTGAATGTTAATTAAGACAAACACCAGTATTAAAGTTAAGGTGGCCATAGACACACTTATAATATCGTACAAAAAGAATTTTTGTACGATATTCGGTGTATCGATTGGGCCAACTGGAAAATTTGATCAGGTGCCTTTGAAGGCACTTGAACATTGCCCATAGTTAATGCTGAATAGTCAGATACAGGTAGAATTCTATTGTTTCTACCTGTATATCTGAAGACTCAGCTCTACACGTGTGTATTGAAAGGAACAATCTTTCTTGGAAAGATCTTTTCCAAGAAAGATCGTAGTTGTAACGTCTATGGCCACCTTTAGAGTAGAATTACAATTAAAGCAGTGATTTAGGATTAAAGTTTGACTATGGGCAAAACATTTTTGTCCATGGATAATTATCGTAGGAAAGCCAGCAGCATGTCAGCTTTTCATATTTTTTCACCCAGCCTTGGAATAAGTGACTACCCAGGTGCTGATTTATCATGGTTAAAAACTCGGGCCAGACCCTTCTCCAGATCTCTGCAAAAAAGTTATTTTCCGGCAAATCTATCAGTGCAGCGCCTTCTGCTCATGCGCTAGGCACCAAACACACAGTCGCCCAGTCGCCCTCACGCAGGTGCAGGCGAGCGGCGCCTTCGTGTGGGCGCACTCAGCGTGTCACAGTAGGGGGCAGGGGGTCGGACGGGGGCCCTGGACAGTAATCCCGGTGGGCCCCGGGCCACCCAGTCTGACCCTGTATTAAATATATCTATAGGTTTTTTCTGTAGGCATTTCTGGAGCAGTTCATAACAGGATAAAAATAAAGAATATGACACATCAACTGAATATTTTTTTCTTTTTAGTGTTACCACTCCTTTAATTAATATCCAATTTTTGTGCCTCCTGTTAGCCAGGGCAGCCATCAGGGGGGGACAGGGGGGAGAGTTGTAGGGGGCCTCGAGGGTAAGGGGGCCCGGCCACGCCACACTTACTTGATTAGCCAGGCCCCCCATCTTTCTGAGAGCTGCTGACTTCGGGAAGGCATGGACGTTTAAGGGGCCCTGGCCACCAATTTTCTTATAATGTGGGGGGGGGGCTGGCCACCAATTTTGGCCACCAATTTTTTTTCTCATGTGGGGTCCTAGCCACCAATATTTTTTAATGGGGAGGCCTGGCCACAATTTTTTTTATGGGGGGCCCTGACCACCAATATCTTTTTATTTTTTATTAACATGTGGGAACCCTAGCCACCAATATTTTTTTTGTTTTTTTTACTGTGTGGTGTGGGGGCGGACCTGTGGGGTGGGGAGGGCGGACCTGTAGGTGGGGCTTGCGGTGGGCGCAGCCCAGGGGGCCCAGGAAATTTTGTCGTATGGGGCCCTGTGATTTCTGATGGCAATCCTGCTGTTTGCTCTCTGTCTGTTGGTTTGCTGGCATCTCCCATAGGCTCTATTTTATCCAAATAATCCAAATTTTTAAAAGTGATTTTCTTTTTCTCTGTAATAATAAAACAGTACCTTGTACTTGATCCCAACTAAGATATAATTAATCCTTACAGGAAGCAAAACCAGCCTTATTTAATGCTTACTTGAGTTTCTAGACTTAAGACTTATGATATGAAGATCCAAATTACAGAACGATCCATTATCCAGAAAACCTGAGGTCTTGGATAACAAACCCCAGCATTCTGGATAATTGGTCTAATACCAGTAATGTAAATTTTGTTTTGTTTTCTGTCTATTTAATATCTGGGGTCATGTACCTTATAAGGGCTAAGCTGTCTGAGGCTTTTAAAGGTACGCTTTCTTGCCAGGATCTTAATATAAAGATAGCGCTGGAAACAGTACATATTTCAATGTTTGAGTAGAATCCAAAATGCTTAAATCCTGGGGTTTTCCAGATTATGGAAATTTCTATAATTTGGATCACAATTTATATTCAGACTTTGCTTTGCTTTATTATTTGCCTATAATGGACTCCCCTTTCAGGATAATGGGGGTTCCAGATAAGTGATCCCATACCTGTATCTATAAGTTGCATTTTGATACTTTTGAAGTATGGTGAAAGAATGTCACACGACAAGAGTTACACATTAGGGGGCAGATTTATCAAGGGTCAAATTTCAAAGTGAAAAAACTTCGAAATTAAACCATCGAATAGGTGTAGTACGATAGTTGAAGTCGAAGGCTTTTTCCTCTAAATTGAAATCGTACGATCGTACGATTAAATCCTTCGAATCGTTTGATTCATTCGATTGAAATGTAGGATTTTACAAAAAAAACCTTCGACTTCTCAATACTTAGCCAATGGCTTATATAGGTTATAGGAGGTTCCCCCATAGGCTAAACAGCAATTCGGCAGGTTTAAGGTGGCAAAGTGTCGAAGTCAAAGTTTTTTTTAAAGAGACAGTACTTCGATTTTCAAATGGTCGAATTTGTGAAGTATTTTCAATTTGAATCGAAGTAGAGGTCGAATTTAGCCTATTCGATGGTCGAAGTACCCAAAAATGACTTCGAAATTCGAAGTTTTTGAATTCGAAAATTCACTTTGACCCTTAGTAAATGGGCCCCTAGGAGTAGCAGAACTAATTATCTATAGACTTTTTTAGATTTCAGCTCCTGTGGACTGTCTTTTTTTTTTTTACTGGAATTTGCCATATCCAGCATGACTTTGCTGCATGGCTATATGCTATATAATGTACTTATGGAACATTGGGGGGTTATTTACTAAAACTCAAAATCTTCTCATTATTTTATTGATTTTATACAATTTTGACCAAACTCCCATCCACAATTTTACCTTAGTTATCAATAAAATAATTTGAAAACTTCAGTGTGGGAAAAGACTCGATAAAACTGTAAAAAAAATGCAAGACCAATGCATACATTTTGCCTAGTTGTCTTGGATATCAGTACCATAAGCAACTCATTTATAGTTAGGCTCCTGCAATTTATAACATTGTGATGAAGACTGCACTGTCTGCATCAAGTTTTTTCTCCCATATCTTCCTACCATTTCTCTTTTCATTTAGCAAGAGGATTCCACTTTATTTTAAACTGTTAGGAGGCAGGGGCTAAATTACAGAGGAAACAGATAGTTATACCACTGTTAGGAGCTGGGTATCATGAATTGTATGGAAAAATATGGCCTGTCTTCCAGGGATGGACTCATTTGCATTTCCTTAATGCAATTTAGGAATTCCAATCCAGGCTGTACGTACGGTTGCCACCTTTTCTGGAAAAAAATACTGGCCTTCCTATATATTTATCTTTTTTCCCTATTAATAACTTTGGGCTCAACCATCATTTTTACCAGCCAGGTCGGTAAAATACCGGGCAGGTGGCAACCCTAGCTGTATGTCAGGGGTGCCCAAAAGCTAGATCGGGATCTACCAGTAGACCTTTAGCTGGTGATCAGTAGATTTCAATACACTTTCAACAAACTAAATATCACCCTCCTGTTTCATTCTTTTTACTCAGATATAAATGTTAAGGTTACATAAGAAATATAGGTTTGTTAAATATAGCATGCTCTGTACACAGGGCTTTCCGGATAAGGGGTCTTTCTAATTTGTATCTCCATACCTTAAGTCTACTAAAAAGTAATTCAAACACGAATTAAACCCAACAGGATTGTTTTGTCTCAATAAGGATTAATTATATCTTAGTTTGGATAAAGTACAAGATACGGTTTTATTATTACGGAGAAAAAGGAAAGCATATTTAAAAATTTGAATTATTTGATAAAAAAAAGGAGTCTATGGGAGACGACCTTTCTGTCATTTGGAGCTTTCTGGATAATGAGTTTCTGTATAATGGATCCCATACCTGTATTCAGGTATAAGGGATAACTTTCTGATAAGGGTGCTCTCCCTGGCATCTCAAAGACCTGCATGGCAGAACCCTACAATGATTTTGTTTACCCCTCAAGTATATTTAATAGATGTTTATGCCACATACTTTCAGAACTCTAGGTCATTGCTGCATTAAATGGGTCATTTTGTCACGCAAAAGAAAAAGCATTCTTTATTTGGTGCTATTTTCCCATTCAGTCCTTTCCAGGGCTTTGTCAGTGAGAACTGATTTAAGAGACACTTGGAGCCATTTATATTGGCGTTAGAAATATTACAGCTGCACCAGGCAGATTGCGGAAATATGATATGGACGAAACAATGGGGGAGGTTGGAAATCAGCAGTTTCTATTGAGCTCATAAACATTTTGATTCATGTTGCCTGAATATATGTTAGTGAACCAGTGCAAGGTAATGTATAACCTATATATGTACTTTTAATTTAATTTGTCTGTTGTCATTCAGTGTCTCTGTCTGTAGTCACTGTAATGCCCAGGCTGAATCCACACGTACTACTTACTACTTAAAGAAGCACAGAGTGTTTTTAAATTCTAGGAGTATCACACTTTAGATAATGTTATTATCCTGCCAGCAAGACAAGACCTTTGTACAGTAGTTCTATTGTGCAGGACTGCTTATAGCATACCTCCCAACATTCAAAAAATAAAAAGAGGGACAAAAAGATATGCCGAGCTATGCATGGTGAAAAAATACATGTACATTTTACAAAATTTGGCAGGTTATGAAAGTTTGAACATATTTCTGGGAGATTTAGGGCATCTATTTTATGTTATAACAATTTTGCGAATGAAGGTGAAATTGCCCTTTAAGCTGCAAGTCTGTTTCCCCAAGAGACCTGCTTATCTTAAATAGTTACTATTATATCTTTGCTTATCTTAAAGTATTACAAATGTATCAAAGTTCACATCAAAGTGCTGAGTGTTCTGGGCTCTCTGCCGAAAAGCATCTTATTTTAATTAAGTTTCAGAAGCTTTGTATCTTTTTCTGCTTCAGTGCAGAAGAGTAAAGAGAAACTCTAGACGTTTTTTTTTTTATATATAAGTTTTTATTTATGCATTTTCAAATTTTCAACCATTAAATCAAAAGAAAGAAAATGAATAAATCATAGATAATACAGTCTAAGGTCCATGTGTAGGGCAAATAAAGCAGAAGGATAGTGTCACATTGTCAATCATTGAACTCTGGACTGTTTAATAAAAAGTCAGGACTGCAGATTGAACCGTGAAAATCTGGACTGTCCCGCATAAAAAGGGACAGTTGGGAGGTATGTTACAGTAACCAGATTTGCATAGTCATGTTCATCAAAACACCCAAACTGGATTGTTTTGGTTGTTTATGGTTTCAAATCATGAACTAGAGATGTGCTCTTTTAAAAATTTGTTCAGGTTAATGAAAGGTAAAGGTAAAACAAAGCACAACAGCCAAAAAAAACTGAAAAACATTAAACTAAAAAAATTCCTATTTCCCCCAAAAAAGATACAGCAGTCCAGGTACCCCAAACTGCCAAAAACTTGGGAACCTAATGCATCAAAGCCTTTATTGCCCAATTCTACACACACCTGAAAGATATCTGCACATGAAATACAGGTATTGGGCCTGTTAATCAGAATTCTTAGGACCTGAGAGGACCTGGGAGATGGCCTTCCCGCAATTCAGGATTTCTGGATAACAGGTTTCCAGATAACAGATTCCATACCCATAATTGCATCTGTCTAAAACAGTATTATCTGTGACGGTTTAATTTACCTTTAATATTGGCAGCAAGCCCTGCTACCAGCTGCAATGTGATGGCACTTTTGCATACACACTGGCAGTGTTCTGTGCTTGAAATGTTTGCTAAGAGAGGTAAATATATTGCTTTATACCCAAGCCATCCAACTTTATCCACTGAGTAGGTTGATTACACAATATATCACAAGTCATCAAGCAGGAACCTTTGTACTAAGAAATCTATGTTGGCCTTGGGCAGACTGGATTCTGTATGTAGATGAAGATGTAATGCCATTATTACTTATTATTGCTATTATTACTTATGTTATTACTTGCTTTATTAATTCAAATATTATGCGACGGTTAGGAATTACACTGGAATAATTTAATTGCCTTGCTGAAAAATTCAATAATTGCCCAAAGCAAGCCAGAAGCCGGTATTGTTTTTAAATATATTTTCTGAAGGTTGTGTTATTTTCATTTTAGGCCAAAGCTCAAAAACCATCAGTTCATCTCGCAGCATTGAGCGTTTGCCTGGGGGCCGTGACAACACAGAATCGCCTCCTACAGTTGGAAAGAAAGATTCCTTTTTCAGCAAATCCCAAGGCAAAAAGTTTGTCACTAATAATGATGCTTTCCATTTATGTTTCAAGGCAAATAGCAAATGCAACTTATCTTCTCCCTCACATATACTTAAATAATGCACATGCAGATCACTGAGTAGTGCTCAGGGCATACAGGCCTTTGACAATTTTTTTTTTTTTTTTAAAAAGGGGGGGCTATGCAAAAGAAATTCTAAATATTTAAGTTAAAATGAAAATATTATCAGTTTTTTTTTTCTTGAAATAATAACAAGTGCATAGAAATTAACTTTCTGTCTCTGTATAAATAAATAATGATAATTATAATAGTATTTATTGTAAATCTACCAGATGTCATCTACTCTGTTATCTATAGTCAGCTCAGGCCCGGACTAGCAATCTGTGGGTTCTGGCAAAAGCCAGAGGGGCTGCTGTAGGGCTGGTGGAGGCTGTTTGGACCTCTGTGTACTTGGAATGCCAGGGCCTATTTTGAATCCCAGTCCAGGCCTGGCTCAGAATGTTCTGTTTCAGTTCTGTGTACAGAAAAAAAACATGAAAATAGAACCTAAGAGAATAGTGGTCCTAAGAGAAAACGCAGAAAGGCTTTACATGTACATCAGAATCATTTAAAGCGATACTGACATGTTCCTATAAAAATAGTAGTTGCTGGACTCGCAATAGTTCCCCTCAAAGCTGCCCCAAACCCCACGAACCTCCATTGACCCGACCCTCCGACACAATGATCTTCTGCGCAGTTTCAGTGACGCTAGGCTGGGGGGCGGTGCAATCTTTCCATAGGCTAATTACAAATGAAAACAGGACTTCAGCCTATGGAAGGATCGTGCCGCCCCCAGTCCAGCATCACGGAAGCAAAGCAGAAGATCAGTTAGCTGTGTCAGCAGGGCTGGGGGCGGCTTTCAGGGAAACTATTGCAGGTGCAGCAACTACTTGATAATGACATGTTCCTGTGATTTTTATAGGAACATGTCAGTATCGCTTTAAGGATCTCAGCAGAACTTTGCATCTGTTAGTGTTTAGAAAGCTGCAAAAAAAAAAAAAAAAACCTTCTGCTGCCTTTAACATATTCCAGAATTCCCCCAATAGTGTTGATGTAACAGAAGCTCCCCCAGTTCCCAATGTAGAATCTAAAACAGCATGTTTGTGCATATTTATAGACACTGACATAATGGAGTACATGGAGTGCAACAGTGTTATGCTCCACAGATCCAAATCAAGAACTGTTTAAAGATATATTGTCTAGCAGATGTCTTCTGTGTGGTTCAAGGCCACCAAGCGGTGGATTAAGGAATAAATAGATGTCATGCCTTGAGTCTGTGCTCATGGTTCATTTGTTCCTATAATGAATAGGCACGTTGTTATATTGCTGCTATAATGAATTTACTCTCCAGATCAAATCACCACTCATTGAAACTTCTCAATTTCCCACTAGTTATCGCTGCCTATGTACAATGTATATTGTGTTGGCCTCCTATGTGATTAAAGGAGAAGGAAAGCTACCAAGGCAGTTTATTGCCAATAGATTAAAGGGATACTGTCATGGAAAAACATGTTTTTTACAAAATGCATCAGTTAATAGTGCTACTACAGCAGAATCCTGCATTGAAATCCGTTTTTCAAAACAAGAAATGGATTTTTTTTATATCTAATTTTAAAATTTGCTATGGGGCTAGACATTTTGACATTTCCCAGCTGCCCTCAGGTCATGTGACTTGTGCTCTGATAAACTTCAGTCACACTTTACTGCTGCACTGCAAGTTGGAGTGATGTCATTACCCCTCCCTCCTACAAGCTGCTGTAATGTAAATAGAGCCTTGTCTGCTGAGCCTGTCAATTGAACAATAGGCAGGTATCAAGATAAGCTCCCACTGACACCACTTCAGAAGGACTGAAATAAGATAGTCCTGTGATCACTGCCCCCACTTACGTTTAAAAAATAAATATATATACACACACACACAATTCATTTTGGGCACTGGAAAAAATATTTTATATAGATAGTTTATTATATTTGTTTACACAAAAATGAATGGCAGAAACAGAGGAGTACACTCCCAGGACTGATGACAGGGAATAGAAAAAAAGGATAAAATAAGGAGGACATACTTGAAAACCAGGAAAACTTAGGAGGAAGTCTAGGAAGGGTTAAAATAGCTCAGGAGAAAGGAGGCAGTAAGTAGTTAATGAAAAAAGAAGTATTGCAGGCAGGAAAGGAGCAAGGTCTGTGTGAGGTGGATATCAGAGGGAACTCACAGCTCCTTTACCTCATCTAGTAACCAGTAAAACTAACTAGGAAGGCAGCAAGGAGAGAAAGTTCCCCCCTCCAAAGGAAAGCAGAGAACAAACTTACAGAGCGGCAGGAGCTTTGATAGTGTCTGTGGGAGGAGGGGCTGCTAGTGCAGCTGTAGAGCAGAACGTAGGAAAGTGAAAGTAATTGCTTCCCTGCAAACCATGTGACCTCTCTCCTCCAAACATCACACGCATGGGCAGAGAGGGCAGGGGGAGTGTCCAGTAAGATTCTCATGTCGTAGTGCAACTTGGCTTTTCATTACAGAGTGGCTGCCTCCAAGCACACAGGTAATGCTGTGCCTGCTGTTAGAGCAGCACAGGATGAATGTGTAATGAGCAGAAATGGAAGCCCCCATGACAAAATACAAACTAAAATAACTTATGCATGTATTTGTGGATTAACATTTTATTTTGCCAGACAGTGTTTATGGATGTGTGTTTTTTATAAAAATGCAAAAAAAAAAAAAAGTTTAAAATGACGACAGATTCCCTTTAACCCCAATAGTGTCAGCAAACATGTTTTATTTTTTCTTTTGAATGCTTTACCATACTTGAGTAAACAGCTCTAGAAGCTCTCTGTTTGTTTAGGATAGCAGCTGCCATATTAGCTTGGTGTGACATCATTTCCTGCCTGAGCCTCTCGATGCTCACTCATAGCTCTGGGCTCAAATTACATCTGGTAAGGGAGGAAGGAGAGAGCAAACTGAGCATGCTCAAGCCCTAGCCCTGGAGGTTTAGGCTGAAAAAAGGAAGAATTGTGACTGACAGAGAGCAGCATTACTTTGAAGGTTTACTGGTTATTTATATAGACCTTTCTGATAATGCTTACTTAATTTTCGCCTATACTTCTCCTTTAAGTAAAATAAATTGTGGTATTTTTTTTCCTGATGTGCGTTCTGTCCCTATTACATCTGTTACATGCTGCATGACTGTGAACTTCTATTGTGTACTTGGAAGGAGTGTGACCTTGTGTGTGTATGTGTATATATATATATATATATATATATATATATATATATATATATATATATATATATATATATATATATATATATATATATATATATTTGTATAACATAGGTTACTGTTACACTGTTTGCATATTTTTGCTTTATCCAGAACACCTTGTGAAATCAATTCATTTTGTTGTCTGTAAGAGAATAAACTCCCATGTGTTTGTTCAGAGTTCCTATTCACTCCATTGTGTGTTGTTTGGCTATGAGCCCAGAATCCTATCATTGGAGTCTTCCTATTTTCAAAATTATTCAACCTTGCTCAAAATGACTGCATATATTACGGCGTTAAATAATTATTTGTTAGTATGAGGTTAAGTCACATTGACGTGTCTGAAATTGTAGTAAGTAAATAGGCAGTAGTTAAATGTGTGTTAAACAAATACATTCAGCATGGGTGCCCTGCACTCTATTATGCGTTTCTTGAGAAATTAAACATCCAAGCGTATGAATATCAATATTGTTAGACATCTACCCCTCTTCAACCTCACAGATCCCTATATTCTCCAATGATATAATGTCAAGTGGTAACTAGATTATTCACTTTTGTTTTGCTTAGAAAGTTTTGATTATTTAATCAGTTACATGAAAAGTGTACGACTGATAGTTTGTCTGTTTGTATTAAACCTCCTATGACAGCATTCTGCCCTGTACACTTGTGTGCCTGATTTGATTGTTGGGTAAATCAAAGAAAAATTGTGTCAGAGTGAAGAACAGAAGAAAATTGCAACGTTTATAGAATAGGGGAGAACATATAAGAAAGAGATGAGACAATCGCAGGGAAGATAAAAAAATAAAGCGCAATGTGTAAGGAAAAGCAAAAAGAGAATTTCATTGGGTAAAGGATGGGAAATGGGAATAAAAACCAATGGCAGAAGGAAAAAGAAATATGGAGGAATGGAGCAGCTGAAAAAGAAACAGAAGAATTTAAAAGAACAAAAAATGTATGTATGCGTGTGTCGTGGGCTGGGGGGGTAAATAAATGATAAACGTCAGAAGGAGGCCTTAACGAATAAGTTTAGTAACCTCTTATGCTAAGTAAAATACATGAGGTCATTAAACATTCTTCCCTTTATAAATGAATAATATTACCTAAATGTTTGGAATTTTTCTGTTTGGACCAATTTAACAGCTGAGCTGTTTGTAATTGAATGAAGAAATGATTGTTCATTAAATAAGTGTAAATTGATAGCAAGCAGCGATAGCAAGTCAGATTTGGGATTGCTGTATCATTTATGAGTGATTTGGAAATTGACAGAGAAATGGGCAAGTCACATGCATACGTCTGCCAATAAGTGGATAATCTGGATAAAAAATATTTATTGTGTTACATGGGCTCTTGGGATACAACTGATTGCATTTGTATATGTAATCAACTTTTGGTGTTATGCAAATATGAAAGGTCATTTTATAACTGAGAGTAGCCTACAGATCTGGGGCCCTTATATGCTGCTACTTAATGGTTGTGACACCAGGGAATTGGTGTAGAAACACCTTATTTTGTTGTCAGTTGATGTTGTTGTGCTGGTTCCTTGACATCAGTCAAACATTACAATTAGTGCAGTGAGAACCATCCACAGTTAGGGCTAATGTATGTGTTTGCTTGGCATTGAATGAAGAAGAAGCTACACATATAATTAACACACAAGGCTCCTTATACAGTAGCACACACGAGAAACTCCATTGTGAAAAATGAATGTGGAAAGCTACAACCATCTATTAGTCTCCCAAGCACACATACTGAAATTGCCATTATCTGTAAGTCACTGTAAGCACCTTCAGATAACGATCAGTGATACCCTAAAGCTTACCTACTGGTACATCCCTAAATCAAAGATATGGGAATAGAGAAAAACTGTAAATGTTGAATCTCTTGAGAGCACTCTCTTATCCACTAAATAAAACTATGGAAAAAGCAAAGGAAAATGTATTTTAGATGTATCTTGCTATACTTAACAGTTTTGTCTGTGTATCACATACTTAGCTATAGTAGAACCCAATACAGAGAATTAGGAGAAGGAAAACTACCAAGGCATTTTATTGCCAATAGATTAGCAATAACATGCAAACTAGAACTACATTTTTATTCTTTAGAATGCTTTTCCATACCTGAATAAACAGCTCTAGGCACTGTCTCTGTTTAGGGTAGCAGCTGCCATATTAGCTTGCTGTGACATCACTTCCTGTCTGAGTTGCGCCTTGCTCACTCATAGCTCTGGGCTCAGATTACAGCATGAAGGGAGAGGGGGGGAGAGGAGCAAACTGAGCATGCTCAAGTCCATGCCCTGGAGATTTATGCTGAAAACAAGAAGTCTGATACAGAAACCCATTTGTACACAATAGAAGGACTCAGAGCAGCATTACTTTGAGGGTTTACTAGTGTATTCATATAATAGACCTTTCTGATAAAGCTTACTTAGTTTTAAACTTTAAAGGAGAATTCAACCCTAAACTTAAAAAAAACCCTACCCCTCTACCCTACATAGACCCCCCTCCCTCCTGTCTAAGTGTTACACCACTTATGTTTTATTTACCCCTCGGTGCAGATTCAGGCATCGGAGTTCACGGGCGCCATCTTCATAGTGAGACCGGCGCTTCTGCATTTTTCATGAGTTTTGGCATATGTGTAGTTGACTTACCGGTCTCATTCCGAAGATTTCCGAAGAGAAGATGATGGCGCCCATGAACTTCGATTCCTGAATCTGCACCAAGGGTTAAGTAAAACGTTAGGGGCATTTGCCTGGGGTAACACTTATGCTGGGAGAGGAGGGAGGGGGTCTATGTAGGGTAGAGGGTTAGGGTTTTTTTAAGTTTAGGGTTGAATTCTCCTTTAAAAATCAAGAATGTTTATCCCACTTCAGGTCCTTTCCATCTTGTGCTCTTCTGTTAGAGGGGCTTGGAAATCAAATAGAAAATACATGAAATTAGAGCTAAAAGCAAGGTAGTAGTGGATACATGGCTGGCAACAAGTGGAATATTGTTAAAAATGGCTTAGTAGTGAGAAATGCAAACATTGTCCTGATTATGCTGAACACAAAGCTCAGTGGCAGGTAGGAAAAATAATATCAACTGTAAAGCTTCCTCTTCTTCTTTTGCAAAACCTCCATAAGCCATCTGCTTCATTGGTGCAACCCAATAATGGCAATATATGGGAAAATATTTGGATCTGAAGCAGTGTAATGTAGTTTAATGTGAGCCTACCAAAAGACTTTTGTACTTTCATCATCTTTGTTAACTTATTCCAGAATGTCACAGTAATACTGTATCATTTTTACTATGTACTCCATTATTAACTCTTTGTTCTGTATCCCTTCCTTGTAAATGCTTCATATCATCGCTTTTTGGTTTTTTTAACAAGATAACGATATAAAGATTGCGGAGCATCACCATCTTCAAAAAGCACATTCCTGTTTGCAAGATGGAAAGTCTTATCACATGAAGAGTGGGGGTCCATTTATTGGGATTCCATGGTAACAATCGTTTAATAAGTACTCAAAAGGCCAAATACCATATAAAACTATCTATAGGGTAGAATTAATATTCAGTAATATATTATAGTGCCATGTACATGAGTATATGACCAGTCTCACCATCAGCACTGTGCCATCTAAATTGGGCCGATCAGGTGGTAGTACATGATCAATGGCAATAAAGACTTCTCTTTTTTCTTTGCAAATATTGGTCCTTTATTGAATGATTAGAGTACTAAGTGAACATAAAGTAACTCCAGCACACGTAGCATGCTCAAGGGATTGCTCCCGTGTTTAATGTCAATCCAACAATACAACGTTTCGAGGGCGTGCCCCTTCGTCAGGGGGGCACGCCCCCGAAACGTTGTATTGTTGGATTGACATTAAACACGGGAGCAATCCCTTGAGCATGCTACGTTTGCTGGAGTTACTTTATGTTCACTAATGTTGGAGGGGCCGTCCTCCTATACCCCAGGCACCGTACGTAATTATTGGGAGAGGCCAGGTGTGCGTGTGCGACTCTTTTGCCTAATAGAGTACTAAGTGACCATTAGAAAGAATGGATCACCATACATTTGAAGCTTGTCAAGTGTTTACTATGACAACCAGTCATTGCTAAATACATAAATAATATATTTGGTTATTTTTTTAATAAACACAATATTCATGTCATGGGAAAAAAAATTTTTTTCAAATTGAATCAGTTAATAGTGCTGCTCCAGCAAAATTCTGCACTGAAATCCATTTCTCAAAAGAGCAAACAGATTTTTTTATATTCAATTTTGAAATCTGACATGGGGCTAGACATATTGTCAATTTCCCAGCTGCCCCAAGTCATGTGACTTGTGCTCTGATAAACTTCAATCACTCTTTACTGCTGTACTGCAAGTTAGAGTGATATCACCCTCCTCCCTTTCATCAGCAGCAGCCAAACAAAAGAACAATGGGAAGGTAACCAGATAACAGCTCCCTAACACAAGATAACAGCTGCCTGGTAGATCTAAGAACAACACTCAATAGTAAAAACCCATGTCCCACTGAGACACATTCAGTTACATTGAGAAGGAAAAACAGCATCCTGCCAGAAAGCATTTCTCTCCTGAAGTGCAGGCACAAGTCACATGACCAGGGGAAGTCACAAGTCACATGACCAGCTGGGAAATTGACAAAATGTCTAGCCCCATGTCAGATTTCAAAATTGAATATAAAAAAATCTGTTTGCTCTTTTGAGAAATGGATTTCAGTGCAGAATTCTGCTGGAGCAGCACTATTAAAAGATTCATTTTGAAAAAAAAATTTTTTCCCATGACAGTATCCCTTTAAGTAAACCTTAAAAAAACATTTTAATGTAACAATTGCTCAGGGTGCTTTTCTAAGCACTTTTTGAGATTTACCTTACTTTTTCGGTTTCATGGGGAGATTTTCTTTATATTTAATTTTGAAATCTGACATGGGGACTAGACATATTGTCAGTTTCCCAACTGCCCCAGTCATGTGACTTGTGCTCTGATAAACTTCAGTCACTCTTTACTGCTGTACTGCAAGTTGGAGTGATATCAGACCGCCTTCCTCCCCCCCCCCCCCAGCAGCCCATCAGCAGAGCAATGGGAAGGTAGCCAGATAGCAGCTCCCTAACACAAGATAACAGCTGCCTGGTAGCTCTAAGAACACTCAATAGTAAAATCCAGGTCCCACTGCAACACATCCAGTTACATTGAGTAGGAGAAACAACAGCCCGCCAGAAAGCAGTTTCATCCTAAAGTGCTTGCTCTTTCTGAAAGCACATGACCAGGCAAAATGACCAGAGATGGCTGCCTATTCACCAATATTACAACTTGAAAAAAAATACAGTTGCTGGTTCAGGAATGACATTTTATATTGTAGAGTGGATTATTTGCAGTATAAACAGTGTAATTTAGAAATAAAAACAACATCATAAAAATCACGACAGAATACCTATAAGATTTTATTAACTGCCAGTATAATTAATTATTTAACACTAGTGCCACCTGCTGGTCTGTACCTGTAACTTTAAGGTCAGAGAGAACTGTGTTAAAAAGGAATACAGAGAAGTGTTTTTTATGATTCTTCTCATGAAAGAGATCAAAAACCTCAGATGCCCTTTCCCATCTCCTTCCTGAGCAGAACATCACGAAAACACTTGTCTGTTTTGCTTCAGAAGGTATTATCGGTTTGACTGTGCTGCTTTAACAAAATTCATCATATTGGCTTTTAAAATGAAATAGATCTGAAACTGAAAAAATACCTATATTGCAGAAGTGCTTAGAAAAGCAATGTTACATTTGTTTTTTTTAAGGTTTACGTATCCTTTAAAAGAAATGCTATTGGACTTTGTTTTCTGGCATTTTTCCGAGGAATATTGTTACGTTTATAATGTGTGATAACGTTATACTCAAAGCAATTCCTTTTTATTTTATCATTGTTTATAAGGAGACACTATAAATGTCTGGTTCTTATCAGCAACACGTTGGATTGTTAAGCAATATTAGAGAATTCTAACCATTGCCTATTACTTGCAATAACAGACATTTACCCCTGGACACCAGCATTATCGTTTCCAATCACAGCTTAGTGATTGTTCTATTAGACCAAGTTTTTGGCACTGTAATTGTTAGATTGCATTTTCTTTGCTTATTGCCCTATTTGTTAACTACATGCCAGATAAAATATTGCTGTATAAGGCCTAAAACATAATGTGATCACCTTGCCTTTTCATTAGGACTGATAAAAACAATGATCTTTAAACTATAGCCAAATGAAAATTTAACATAAGCTTTGTCATACTGAAATAAGAACCTTTCTAAATAAAATCAATTAAAAATTCTGCATTGTTTCTGAAATAATCAAGTTTATCTTCACTATTCCTCTCTCAGCATCTGTTTATCCTCATTCTGTCTTCATTCAGGAGTTGGGTGTCAGATGAATGATCCAGTATAATATATAGGGGTGTTGCTTTTGCCTAGAAGATCACCAGAAATTCAGTCTCTCTACATGTAGAATTTGCACAAAACGTAGTTATTATGTTAGATTTAGTTTGTACTGGAATCAGTTATTTGAGTGAGCTCTAATTCATCTGCTAGGAAAGGAGCCCCCTTATAAGATATATTGGTTCATTCATAGTGATGGTTGCATACTGGCGCAATTTGCCGCCAGCGAATAAATTTGCGAAACTGCTGCGAAAATTCACCAACGTAAAAAAAAAATGGACGCCGGCATCAAGGGTCGAATTTCAAATTTGAAGAACTTCAAAATTCGAATTCAAAAAGACTAACTGAAATTAAGTTGAAAGGTTTTTTTTGGCCGAACAGGTCCATTTTCGATCTAATAGGTCTGTATTTGGTGGAATTCAAATCATACGAATTGAATTAATAGCGCATTCGATCTAATTCGAATTGAAAAAAACGATTTTTCAAAGTCCACCAATTGACTCCAAATAGGTTCAAGGGGTCCCCCATAGGCTAAAATAGCAATTCGGCAGGTTTTAAATGGCAAATGGTTGAAGTCGAATTTTTAAAGAGATAGTACATGATAAATTTCGATATTAGAATTTTCGAATTTTTTTCAAATTCAAATCGAATTTGGATTATTCCCTAGTCGAAGTACACAAAAAATAACTCGAAATTCTAATTTTTTGAATTGGAAAATTCACCTCGACCTTTGATAAATCTGCCCCATACTGTTTCTGTTTGCCCTGTAAGTAGTCCTGGTCAGTTGTTAATTGCCTCTACCCTACCCTCCCCATGCTGCACCTGAGTTGAGTATCTCACCCAAGCAATAGTATGTAGCATTGGTTTTCTTTCGTAAAAAATATTTTTTTCTGTATTTTATTAAAAGCAGTGCTCTTTCATCTCACTAACATCCCATTGGCAGTTAGATCCAACACCTATAACATATAAGTGAAACTTTCATGATCATGAAACAGTATTTTTACCCGTTAACCTAAACATTTAACCTAAGCTGATGGCATCAAGGCAGTACAGGTATGGGACCTGCTATCCAGAATGCTCGGGACTGGGGGTTTTCCGGATAAGGGATCTTTCTGTAATTTGGATATCCACATTTTAAGTCTAATAATACATCCTTTAAACTTTAACTAAACCCAATAGAATTGTTTTGCCTCCAATAAGGATAAATTATATTTTAGTTTTGATCAAGTACAAGGTACTGTTTTATTATTACAGAGAAAAAGAAAATCATTTTTATAAATCAGAATCATTTGCTTATAATAAAGTCTATGGGAGATGGTCATTCCGTAATTCTTAGCTTGCTGGATAATGGATCCCATATCTGTACTAATATTTAATTGTGTCCAGTTAAATTCATATTTTGTTACAGTTCTTGCTACAAAGTGATGCAGGTGGTATGACAAGCATTACGTGTCTTTGTGTGTATTTGTATTGATGTATTGTTTTAACAAATGAACCAACATTATGGCTCACATACCCTTTCCTGGCAGCTGCCTTGTTTCTTATTTAATCCTGCTTTATTAATGCTGGACACTATAGCACAGCAGTTGCCCAATAAGTACAACATTATAACGGATCAGCAGGCATCCTGCAGTAATGTGCACAAACATTAAACCATATAATAATAATTTACAGCAGCATTTCAGCGCAATACATATTCAGTGCTGGCAGCAAGGAATGGTTCTGATCATAGTTCCTATAAATTGTAACTGCTGAAGAATAATCGGTAGTGGCAGCCTTGTGCAGGACACAGTACAACATCCACATACTGTATGTGCTCTCATTCTGTAGGCTAGTGTTTTTTTTAGACTTTTGGGATTCAGTTTCCACTTTGCAGTATAGCATTTTCTGTGCATCCTCATAATAGCATTACTATCACTCTAACTGGCCAATGGCTCCACTGGGTACCACACCAGAATCTGTTATCAGCCCACACAACTTCAGTAATGCTAACTTACGTTGCAAACATAAAATAAAGATTGCACAAAAGTATCTGCAGGGACCATTTATGCTCTTTTGCCCAATTAGTAGTCACAGGCTCTGCTTCCTTTATACCAGCTCAACACATTGGATTTCACTCCTTCAGGCCACAAGGAGCACCAACTGGCTGTATATAGTTCTGTCTCTTCTAGGGATGCACAGAATCCACATTTTTTATTTCCTTGTTTTGTGACAAAAAGCCACACAATTTGCTTCCCCGGCCCTAATTTGCATATGCAAATTAGGATTCGGATTCGGTTAGGCCAGGCAGAAGGATTTGGCCGAATCCGAATTCTGCTAAAAAAGGGGCGAATACGACGAATCCTGGATTCGGTGCATCCCTAGGGGCAAATTCCCTAAGCGACGCAAATTCACTAGCAACCACTTCACCTACTTCGCAACACTTCGGCAGGCGTAAATTCGCTAGGAAACCATTAATTCCCTAAAATGCGAAGTTTTGCTAGCATTAATTCAGCAAGCAAAGAGAAGGTGCGCTAGCGTTGGCTAATTTGCATACGGTAGGAAGTTAAAGTTGAATGTACGTATATGTTGCAGCAAATACATTACATTACACAAGCCCAAGGAACCTTAATAAAATAAAATAAAGTTGTTAAAATGCCCTACGCATGAGCCCAGTGTATAGTTTGTGTGCCACATGTTAGGAAATGTATGGGGGAAGCTGTTTCCCCCCAAAAAAATTTACGGTCTTTAGCAGGGTGTCACCCTGGAAAAAGTAAATTATGTTAGCGTTTTTTAGGACTTTTTTCAACAAAAAATTGAGGAAGTCCTATCCACTCCATTGCACTTCGCCTGGTCCGAGGTGGCGAAGGCAAGTCTGGCGCAAGAGGTAATGTTCAGAAAAATCCGCATCTTAGTGAGTTTGCAGAGTTACGTCTCTTCGCCAGAGTGAAAATTCGTCTGGCTATAGAGTGCGAATAATCGATAGTGCGTGTCTCTTTCGCTAGCAAAGTTACGCCTGCACCCGTTAAGGATATGGTAAAGTACCGAAATGACGTCACTCTGGCAAATTTTCACTAGCGTTAGTCACTTCACCCTTTCGGGAATCTGCCCCCTAGTCTCTTCCTTGTTCCCCCCTGGGAATCCACGGCAAAAACATAGACTCTTTATAAGACTGAGACTGTCTTTGTCCTGTTGTTGTTCTATTCATCAGGATATTTGGCCAGTGGACTGGGGGGGTTCTATATGAATGTAATTTTATTGTAATGTTAGTCTAAATTATGTTCATATTTTGTTGTAAAGTTTTCAGTAAAAAAGATAAAAGCCCTATTTTGGTTTGGCCCTGCTTCTGTAATACAATGCTATGTACTCCACCTTCACAATCTGGAAACGTCTGCTTTAGTTCATCTCTCTATGGGAACCATAGTCCTGGGATGCCTGTCCTAGCACTGATTTCTCTTACTGAATATATGAGCATCTAATTCAACAAATTTTTTTCCATTTAGGAATAAGATATGGAAGCTCAGATTTCATTCCTACAAGGGCAGTTATATGATCTGGATGCAATGTGCAAATATTGCGCAAAACTAATGAATACACATCTTGGTAAGTAGATATTTTGTATTCTCACTCTTAAGTAGTGATGGGCGAATTTCTACTGTTTTGCTTCTCCGATAAATTTGCGAATTTCCTGCGAAATGGCGGAAAATTAGCAGAACTAGAATTTTGACGCCTGCGTCAGTTACCATCAATTTGACGCCAGTTTTAAAGTCAATGGGCATCTGAATAGTGTTGTGCGTGATGGTTTTGACGCAAGCAACTTTTCCAACGTGCTTTCAAATTTTTTTGATGCTGGCGCCAATTCACGGGAGTTTTACCAGTGGCAAAACGTGGAAATTCGCCGCAAATTCATACAAAGGCGAATTTATTCACCCATCACTACAAGCAAGAATATGTCTATTGAGGTTCCTTTATGATTGGAAAGGTGAATGTATTTTATTGAAACATAGACTGAATCCAAATGCAAAAAGAGATAAATGGCACAGAATGCCTAAAATAATCAATAATAATAATAATAATAATAAAATAATCAGTAATGGGGCATTCACTCATAGGCCTGTTTAAATAGGTCAGTATAACTGACTGGGTATAGCTGCTCATATAAAATAATTGCCGTTCTGTGATTTTGTTTTTTGTTCCTTTGGCATTTACGGTTGACTTGTTTTTAGCTGTCGTCTGTTTCAGGAGCAAACTAGTCACCCGAAGCCAAAACTGGCCAAAATACCATAACAATGACATCGTAAACTTTCTCTTAATGGGCGCATGTTGATAATATAAAGTTGGCACTGATAAAATGGGCTTTTCATTCAAGCTATTTTACAAGTTGAGATTTGTACAGCTGAAGGCAGTTCAGGCTATGTTTTTTATACTTGGGAAGTCCTTCTAAAGGTAGAATTTCCGATTAATTGCCAAAAGCTAATGTAAACCTAAAAAAAAGGAGCCGTTTATTCTGTGTATTACGTATGGGTCAAATTCTGAATGTGCCAGTCTAATCAGGGCCGGATTTACATAATTGGCAACCCTAGGCCCACTGCCGTTTGTCGCCCCTGCCCCCTCCCCTTTATTTCATTTTTCATTATCTGGACCAGAGCAATGGGGATTGGTGCATGGGAAATTTAAAAAATTATTGTATCCCTAATTTTTTTGAACCAATGTGGGTGTGGTTGAGCAGCATGCCACCCCCTAAAATCCTGCCGCCCTAGGCCCGGGCCTAGGTGGCCTTTCCACAAATCCGGGCATGAGTCGAATACAATTTTGTATGTACTTAAAAGAAAGACTTGCTAATAGGTGACACTGACATTGTTTGCTATATAGTTAAAACTACAAAAAAAGAAAATTGGGTTTAGCAATTTATCCACATGTGCTCCTTGTCTTTATTACTTGTTCTCTCATTTCTGTTTGGAAAAATCTTAATTGTTACCATGGGAGTATGTTGTATAAAATTGTGTAAACAAGCTGCAAATGAATACAACTAATGGGACCTTCCTGGATACAAATTCATTAAGAATAATATGTTTAAGCAGTGCCACCTTAGTAATAGTGGGTAGATGTATATGTGTAAGTGGGCACATAAGCTTTTAGGGGTAGAATTATTTATTTGAGTGATGCCAAAGTAGTAGTAGGGGGTTTACATTTCAGCTGCTTCATGGCTGAAGTTAGACAATAATAATGTATCACTTGCTCTTTATTTTTCTGCTTTGCACAATGTTGGTGATATGTAGATTTCCCTATCCCCACAGAGGGGAATTGTGCAGTACAGCCACATTTATACTGTATGTTGTGCTTTATATGGGCTCCAAAGCAGTATTAATTGACTGCACCTAATACCGGACTACAGGCTTATGAAAGGACTATGCTGAAGCCAACGGTGCAAATATTTGTAGGCAGAATTGTATCTCCAGACTGCCCAGGGGTCCAGCTAACAGCACACTGTGTCACATATGCTGAATCAATATGAAGAGGGAGTGTAAAATACATATATTTACATATAATGTTTAAGCAGAAACTCATTACAGCTGAGAGATAATGGCTTTATCAAGGACTCTGTGTTTGCTTCAAGGCAGAGAGGCAGCTTCACTTGGCTAATCAAGGTCGTTCAGTGAACATATTCATTTTCCTTTGTGAGTGCATGTCTATGCCTTTCTGAAGGTCACTGAACAAGAAATATTACTCTGTGGGAAGATTCTTATTGTTTTACTGTTCCCTTGATAAAGAGTGTGATCTGACTGACTGAAAGGCTGTTTGGCTTCTCACCTTAGTTTTAGGCCATCACTTGTTTTTCGTTCCTATTACTTACTGTTCATACATACAACATATGTACAGCTTTGTAGGCACACATTAATGCACAGGCACCAGATACATCAGCTATGCACAGGCACCAGATACACACAGACACAGGCGCCAGATACACACAGACACAGGAGCCAGATACACACAGACCCTGGCGCCAGATACACACAGACACAGGAGCCAGATACACACAGACACAGGCGCCAGATACACACAGACACAGGAGCCAGATACACACAGACACAGGCGCCAGATACACACAGACACAGGCACCAGATACACACAGACACAGGCAGGGCCGCCATTAGAAATCACGGGGCCCCGTACAACAAAATTTTTGGGGCCCCCTGGGCCCCGCCCACACTGACGACCAAGCTCCACCCCATATCCCGCCCACTCCACATCGCAGTTAAAAGACCACACAGACATCAGCGCTAAAAAAGTAAACCCCCCCCCACACAAGTTGTAAAAAGTTATTGATGGTCAGGGCCCCCTTATAAAAAATTGGGGCCCCAAAAAAAAAAAATTACATTTTTTTTTTAAAACATTGGTGGCAGGGGCCCCCTTATAAGTTAAAAACAAATTGGGGTCCCAAAAAAAAAATTATTTTTTTTTGAAAAAAAAAAACATTGGTGGCAGGGGCCCCCTTACAAGTTAAAAACAAATTGGGGCCCCAAAAAAAAATTTGAAAAAAAAAAATTTTTTTTTTTTGAAAAAAAAAACCAAACATTGGCGGCAGGGGCCCCCTTATAAGTTAAAAACAAATTGGGGCCCCAAAAAAAATTTGAAAAAAAAATTTTTTTTTGAGAAAAAAAAACTGGTGGCAGGGGCCCCCTTACAAGTTAAGAAAATTAATTTTATATAAAAAAAAAAAAAAAAAAAAAAATACAATGGTGGCAAGGGGCCCCTTACGAGTTAAAAAAAAAATTGGGGCCCCAAAAAAAAGTTTTAAAAAAAAGATTGGTGGCAGGGGCCTATAGAATATTAAAATAAAACATTGGTGGCCAGGGGATTAAAAAAAAAAAAAACACAAACTGGTGTTCAGTAGGATTGAACTCATGGCTTCAGTACTTCAACTTCGCCTCCTTTCGTGACTTCGGGTCTTTTCACCGCTTCAGGACTTCAATTTCGGCTGTTTTCGTGACTTCGGGTCTTTGCGGCGCTTCGTGACTTCGGCTTCGGCTGTTTTCGTGACTTCGGGTCTTTTCGGCGCTTCGTGACTTCGGCTTTTTCCGTGACTTCGGGTCTTTTCGGCGCATCGGCTTCGGCTTTTCGGCACTTCCGCATTCGGCACGCAAGAGGCAAGACGTACGGCTCGGGCGCTCGTAAGGGGGGCCCGGATCTTCAAAAAATGCAGCGCTGCCGGGCCCCCCTTCATGCCCGGGCCCGGTACGCTTGTCCCCCCTGTCCCCCCCTGATGGCGGCCCTGGACACAGGCGCCAGATACACACAGACACAGGCGCCAGATACACACAGACACAGGAGCCAGATACACACAGACACAGGGGCCAGATACACACAGACACAGGCACCTGATACATACAGACACAGGCGCCAGATACACACAGACACAGGCGCCAGATACACACAGGCACCAGATACACACAGACACAAGTGCCAGATACACACAGGCACCAGATACACACAGACACAGGCGCCAGATACAGACAGGCACTAGATACACACAGACACAAGCGCCAGATACACACAGAAACAAGTACCAGATACACACAGACAGGCTCCTGATACACAGAAGCAAGTGTAGTTGGGATAGTTGGTGTCTCTACGGTTCATCCATCCAAGAAGAATTGTGCTATGTGAAATATAGTATAACTATGATGTTCGCAATTCATTCACTTCCTAGGACACTGTGTGTAGGTAATGCACACACAAAGAACATGAAATTTTCTAGGGCAAACACGAGAAGGAATAACCTCAAGAAAGGTCTGCTCTTGACCTCTGACTAAAACGCACGTACCAGTAGAATACTTAAAAGTAGCGGACCCCCGAAACCACGCGGCCTGGCAAACTTCCAGTATGTGATATGCCTGCTGACTGTATTGGATGGAGAAGAAGCAGAGAAGAGCTGTGTGATCATGATTGGCATTCATAAAATATGGTAAAGGTACTACATTCACACAGTATTCATCTTCCCCTCCGGCCCATCACCCCCTGAACATCAGCCAGCCCCAGGGTAGCAGTAGCACTATGCCTCCTCCATCCAGCAATTCTCTCTGGCCCCCCTATGATTGTGGGGTCTGCTTCTTCTCTAGTTACTCCAGTGCAATAGATTTCTTCCCATATTAGAAATGCTGATGTACTACTGGCCTTCATTGGTTAGTTTTCTTCCAGGTGCAACTGCAGTAAAGCTATTACCTTTCCTTTCACCCACTGTTAAGTTTTGTAGAGCTTGATTCTTTTTTAGCTATTTATCAGTGGGGAAATGTTCTTCAAGAGGAGTCAGCTGGGGTTACATTTTGAGGATCAACCAAATCCACCTTTTTAAATATGTCACCTTATATATTTTAAGTATAAAAACAAAACAAGTTCATATTTATTTAGGAGGTAGTTCCATTGAGAAGTGCTCTCTCATGCTTAAGACAACTCCAAATATGTTTCTCTACACACGTAAGGGGTTTGTATCCTTCTGTGTTTAATTGTACTGGAATATGGTTTACACTGTGTAAATGCAACTGTCAGGGTATACATACAGTATGCATACAAAGAAACAAATAACATACTCTTCAAGGAAAACAATGTTTATTCCAAATTTCCAACTGCAACATTTACAATCACTGAGCAAACCTAGAGGCACTATGTACATGAATATATATTCCCTAGTCTGCAAATAGGTGGCAGAACACTAGCATGAAATACAAAGTGATACTAAGAATTAATCAATATTACCAGTGCCCTAGCACTAGCATACAAGCTTTGAAATATGAATGTCTGCTGGTAGTGGAGAGCTTTTCTTTCAACGATGTGTCCCAGTTATTGTCTCAAGGCTTGTGGGTATATTATCTGATTTTGACCCATTTCATTTCACAACACATGTACTGAGTACCAGGAAGAAGCACAAGAGTACTAAGGGACTCAAGGGAGCACCCATCAGTGCTTATTCTAAACGCACTTTAAGTGCCAGGCCAAACTGGCCATCCCCCTCACCCCCTGCTAGAGTCATCGCAACCTCAAGGACAGGAGTTCTCAACCTTTTTTTACATGTGAGCAACATTTAAATGTAAAAATAAGTTGGCGAGCAATACAAGCATGCAAAAAGTTCCTGCGGATGCCAAATATGGGTTGTGATTAGCTGTTGGTAGCCCTTATGTGGACTGACAGCCTACAGGAGGCTCTGTTTGGCGGTACCCAAGGTATTTATGTAACTAGAACTTGCCTTCAAGCCAGGAAATTAAAAAATAAGCACCTGCTTTGATGCCACATCCAAGGGGTCGGAGAGTAACACGTTTCTCAGGAGCCACTGGTAGGGGATCACTGCTCTAGGGCATAAGTCTAAAGAAAGGAACCATTTCTCTCTTTCTCTGGCATAATATTCCAGTCAAGATATACGTTCTCCCTTGTTCTCCCTTATCTGAGTTTTAATAGAGGTTTCGATATATTTATGTATCCATAAATTTTAATAGAGTTTTAATAGAGGTTTCAATATATTTATTTTTTCCAATTCCATTAGTCTATATCTGTAAATTAATTTAGCCTGTGCTCCCATCTTTACACTTGGTTAGTCTTTTCAGCCTTAATCTCACATTTCATGAAGTCTGAATAGCTAATACTGATTTTCCCTTTTTCTCAGAGGGATATTGACTCTATGTGAAAATTTCGGCTGCTTTTGTTCCTGTTTTTCATGATGCATAATGTAAAAGTTGTATTTGAAATTTTCTTTGTTTTTTGTGATTTGATGGGGTGGTCGGCCCTTGAATCAGGTACCCAGTGGGCCCCCAAGTACTCCTGTTCAACGCTGGGCACCTCTCCTAAAAATGTATCAGAACTCAATTTATGGTAATAATCATGGGCTTAGATCTATTGTGGATATTGGCAGCTTCCAGTGAGAAGCTGTGGCCATAAACAAAAATATGGTGCCTATAGCTGCTGGAAGCACAAGTAAAGATGGACTCACAAATGTCTTCCCTTGCTGGCATGATTGAAATGCTAAGACTTTAGGGACTGACTGGGGCACCCTGTTATTCAGTTTAGTACCTCCACCACACAGGCCAGGAATATTAATGGCAACCCCCCCGCAATTACTAACCCCCTATCCAATCACTGCATATGTACTGTAGAGTTGTATAGTAATCCCCCCAGAGGGACTTGAGGACCACCAATTGTATTTCACTCTTTAACATTTCAGTTTCGTGCATGCATGTTCATGCAAAGCATTTCACTTGCCTTTTCTGTTTCTTTTCTCTATTGGTGGCAGAACTGTAGCACCTGCTTGTAGCGGGTATCAGGCCATAATGGATTTGCAAGATTCCCATTGCGTAAAAAATTCTGCTAAACCCTTTGTGTGTTTTTAAGTAGAGCGCATGATTTGCTATACGGTTTCTTAAACATGTATTTGGAAGTCTGCAGTTGCCCAGAAGCTGAAATACAATTTAACCCCATTGTGTCGACTGAAATCAGCTGGAAAGCTTTGCAATTGATGTTCATTTTTTATTTTTGTTAGCTATTTACCTTAATATCCCTCCGTCTTTTTACCAGAAGATTCTTCTGTTTACACACAGTACTCAGGAGTGGCTGCTCATATAACCTACACATCATAGTATACAGAATGCGTGGTGCGCATGATCAGTCCCAAGTCTCTGACTAAAGCTATTATGTAGTATTTGAACTATAGCTAAGCACATTATTAAGAGACTACTACAAGCTAATTAGTGCAAGATTACAGCTAGGAGGAGACATTGGAGTCTAACTATCATATACAAAACGTATAACTGTCTCTGAGAGTCAGGCAAAGCAGCCAGACAAGCACAGTAACTTCTGGTACATTTAATAGAAGATGACAGGTGGGTGTGGCCTGTCCCATTATTGCTCTCAGCTTAGACAGGAAGAGGAACAGGAGTGAGTCATAAGATAATGGCAAAACAGCCCTTAACCAAAATGGCCACACAAGCAGGTTACTACAATAAGAATAGCCATATCACCTAAAATGATCATATTTATGTTTTGCATACTTTTCTTTTTCTACAATCATTATAAGTGCAGCATTATATTTCTCAGCCATTTGTAAAAATTTCCATTTATGAAGCTGTAGTGTTTAACAGCAGCTCTTTTAGGAAAGGTTTGTTCATGTTTATTACTATGCAACACAGGGGACATTAGAGAGCGCCCTCTATAGCAGGTCAGATACTTTGCCTTAGCCATGTGGAGCAGAGCTGGCAACTTCTCACCTTGTTTGTATATGGCAATAAGCTTTGTTCTTATTGGTTCAGGAATGTGACTGACAGTGTTGCTTCACAGAATGGTTATTTTATCTGTTTTGTGAAACAAAACTGTCATTTTGTGGAAAGAATGAATCCTGTGCTATAAAATCTTGCTTTCTGTCGCAGATATCTATTTTGTCATTCAAATCTAGCTTGACAAGCACTAGTTAGTTAAACTATTATATATTATGTCCAACTTTGTTTTTACATAATTCATTCTGTAAGTAACTTTGCACATAAGTGTGTCCATTACATGGAGGTTATACATTTGTGAGACAGATTGCTTGTTAAACTGTACAGAATAGAGTTTGTGATATAATGACATCCATTTGTGCACTAACCAGATTTTGTTTTCATTCTTTAATAGAAATAAGTCTTTTGTATATTTTTTTTCTCTGTGTATGGTCACAAATTCTTATATAACATGAGAGACATTCATTATGTGTATTAGGGATAGTTTTGTATACAGAATGTATTAAGGACAAACGGCACCCCATAAACACAGTAAATTAGCTTTTCCCATAGTAATGAAATAACTACAGTGCGGCTAAATTGCACCTCTGCAGTTGCCAATAATAACAAGCAAACAACAAGCAAAAGACCTGATTGGTTGCTATTTGGCAATTGCACTTTGGAAGTAATTTCTCAAAAATAAGCCCTACTAGCCACGTACTGAGCAGTTCTCTCAAGTTGCAGATCTGTGTAGCAGAAATGCAGGAGAAAATGTTGCTGTTTCCATTTGGTATCCTTCTGCTTGTATTCTGTTCAATTGCAAATTCCATACATCTACATACATTGCTACCAATGTTTCCTAGCTATATATTGTTACCAGAGCAGTGAACACAACTGTACTATGTATTATTATTATTATTATTATTATTAAACTTGGAGGTGCTTTCAGTTCAGGCAGCTGTATCTTTTAGAACAGGTGCTTGCCCATTGTTTTGATTATAGGCTGCTGGGTAGTGGATGACATCATTCCAAATTTCATTGCTGCAGTAAAGAGAGACCGAAGCTTATCAGAGCACAAGTCACATCGTTGAGGGCACTTGGAAAAGTAAGAACGTGGCTAGTCCCACATCATATTTCAAAATTAAATATAAAAACTTGTTTGCTCTTTTGAAAAACAGATTTAGGATTCTGCTGGAAAAGCTTACATGTTTTCCTGTGACAGAATCCCTTTAACTGAGTGCATTTGTGTATTATTGGAAAAGCTGTAGTGTATTGTATTGTGTAATTTTCCATAAAATTCTGCCTATAGCTGAATCCTACTTTTAACAACCACCGAGCATGTTATATCTTCATATAATCCCATGGCCATTTGGGGAACTGCTGGCAGTGATGGGGACTTTGGCAAATATTTATTGTGAAGAAACGTCAAACTGTCGAGTATATGTGACGCCTGGCTTTGGTTTTCTTTATTACTCCTTCATTTTAACCATTTTTTTTAGCTCAAACAATGAAATGTTCCTTTGGCCCTTTGAGGTCTACAAAAATATATTTACTTGGCTCTATATTTATTTTCCCTATGTATATAAGCTCAATATATTGCTCAATATAAAGCTGAAAAAGGCAGATAAAATCCAGGTGTCTCTTGCGGTACTGAAGCAGCTACAAACTGCAACAAGATTTATGGAACTATATAATAAAATTAAAAAGCTACTGAATGGCAGGTTCTAATGCAGGGAAGATAGAATGAAGGCCCTTAATCAAAGCTTATTAACATGATTAATTGCATTGCAAATTACCTATTGTGAATAACCAGGACTGATTGTAGTCATCACAATAGATTTACATTTGCATTGTTACTAAAACATGAATTCTTCTGTAATAGAATGTTGGAATAAATACAAGGTAAAAAGGGCAGATTATAATGAATGTTTATATCCTACCAACAAATAAAAGACATTTTGAAAGGAACGCTGAGCTTCAACCAGTCTCTCCTTGAAGCTGAAGAGAATGACGAGATTGCAATCATGGATGATCATTACTGCTCTAACCTGCTCAGAAAGAGTGATGAGACGAGAGGAACCCAGGAGCAGCCCAGGCACAAGCAGGTACAGTCCACATTCACTTTATCCGGCTGCTTCTTTATAATTATGCATCTTGTTTACAAATTTTAGAAGAAAATAATGAAACCATTTGTGTAAGTGGGCTTTTGTGCAGCCTGCCAATGCTACTGTAATATCCAAGGGATTTTGAATATTTTTACAAACACTTTCTAAAGAAATCTGGGACATATTAAATGAACCATATGTAATATGTACAGTAAATTGCCTTGTATGGGAAGTTATAGGGCTTATTTATGACTGTAAGCACAATTCCCCACAGTCAACCGTGTAAAATATGGTTGCCATCTGTCCGGAGTTCATCCAGACAGCGCGCAGTAGAGCAGAAAGCCGAACTTTAACTAAAAAGTCGTCTATTTCGCTCAACTGCGCATGTGTTTGCCCCAGGAAATTTGAAGAAAGAAGAAGCCGGAAGAAGATCGCTCTGTGATGCTCGCTGGAAGAACCCCGGGCCGGTGCAGTTTTCTGCTGATAGGAGCACCAGCCCGGGGTTCCAGGTAAGTAAATACAATCACTTGGGCTAGCTAACATTTGGCACCGCCAAGTGGAAGAAGACTACCCTTCTCCTTTAAATGCACAGTACTTGCATCAAAATATGTTCTTTGCACTTCTGTTTCAAATCAAGTGCAGTTTATTTACACAGACCACTTGAAGACCAGGAGGTTGCTCCAGTGTTCCCTCAGTGCCCTGTATCAATGCCATGTTTTTTAATTTTTTATTATTTGTTGTTATGTTTTGGTAGCAACACCACATTTGTGTTTTTTGAGTTATTTATCCTAGCAACCATGCATTGTTTGAATAAAAGACTGGAATATGAGTAGGAGCGGGACTGAACAGAGAGACGAGTAATAAAAAATAGCAGTAACCATACATTCGTAGCCTTACAGAACATTTGTTTTTAAATGATTGATGTATTTTTAAAAAAGGCTAATTGGAAAGTTGCTTAGAATTAATCATTCTATATCATATTAAAAGTTAACTTAAAGGTGAACCACCCCTTTAACATGGCTAGAGCAATTTATAGAATATATAACCCTATTTCCCTGTAATAAAGAACTCTCAAATGGCTCAAGTCTAAACAGAAGGAAAAAGAAAGAACTGTGATCACGCAGAGACTGAGACCAGGCACATACAGTATATATTTAAGCATTCCGAATATATTTTTATGTCCCAGAAAAAATATGTAAACTCTAGCTATTTTAGTTCTCCATTTGCTTCCTAGGAAATCTCATCCACTGCTTTAATCATGTTCCAAAAATAGTAATGGCCTGCGCCTACAGTATCATAAGCCAAGGTATATCTTGCATAATGCTCCCTGGCTCAGCTGTAATTGTAGCAATTATGTTGTGAATTCCCCCATATTCCAATGGCAATTTTATACTCTACATATAAAAAGAAAAGTCGATCAGCTGAGATGTCAGACTTGCATTTATTTATTTTTTTATTTTGCATATTTATGTCTGGAGCAATGGCATCTGCCATATCTGCCATAACTAACACTGCTCCACTGATTTGCAGGGAATGCTTTCAGGGTCGGACTGGACATTGGGGGCCCACCGGGTAACTATACTCCAGGCCCCCTGAGCGCATGTGCGAATGTCTGGGCGCACACCGATGCGCATGCCATACTGGGGCCCCGATTCATTTTCATTTGGGGGCCCCGGACATCGTCAGAGGGGGCCAGGACATCGGGGGAGGGGGGCTGGGCCAGGGCCCACCGGGTTTTTTCCTGGCTTCCCGCCAACCCAGTCCAATGCTGAATGCTTTCCAGTGATTTTAGCTACACAGTTGCTCCACTTTTGTCTTATGGCCATTCTACAGCATATTATTTTCTTATATCTGTCCAAAACATTTCAAAGCTCTTTAAAAAACAGCAGTGATGTGTTGGACAGTTACACTTATGTTTCGTTTATGTAAAGACCCCCCTGCTTGCATTTTCAGCGGGACAGTGCCGCTTTTGACAGCTCAACCCACAGTCCCGCTTTTCTACTGAAAAGTCCCGACTTTCTCTGCACTGAACAGCCATAAAAAGAAACAAAGTTTCTAACTTAATTGGCTTTTGGCAGAGAGCCCAGAACAGCCTCCAGTTGCAACTAAGATAGTTTGTAACAATTTTGAGACATGCAAATAAGTAATTGTAACAATTTAGATAAGGAAGTCCCTTGGGAAAAGTAAGACTCACAGCTTAAGGGCAATTCACCTTCATTAGCAAAACTATAATAACTGAAAAAAAACAGAAATATGTTCAAACTTTCATAACCTGGAAATTAGGGGGTGTGGCCACAAAAATGATCGTGGTCAAAAAAAATTCTACGCACAGCAAATTTTTTTGTCCCTCTTTATATCTCCAAAATGTTATGAGGTATGCTTTAGTATTGTTTCACATAGAGCTTCTGGGTCTGTCAATGGATTAGGGGCCATGTTGAAAGCAAATGGGAAAGCAGTCCTGTGTATTAGACTGACCACTAGTCACATAACTACTTTAACTGCTTCATCAAAAGACATAAAAACAATCAGTTCCAGATCTTTGTAGGAATGCTGGAAAGTACCTGACACATAGGGGATTATTTATTAAAGTCTGAATGCTAAAAACTTGACATTTTTGAGTTTTTATACTATAGAATCCAAATTTTTTGTGGTAAAAAAAACCTTAAATTTTTCGAGATTTATTATAACCAGAGGCTGCAAAAAGTTTGATTCTGAAAATACTCCATCTTCAACCTGTCGAGGTCCTGTAGAAGTCAGTGGCAAAGGTCCTATTTGGAATTTGAAGATATTATTGTCTGTGCTGGGGTTTCGTACGATAATCCAAAAATGTCAGGCTTTTCCACAGATTTCACGAAAAATGTGGACTTTTCAGGCGTCAAATCCAAAAACAAATGTAATTTTTCGCGCGACAATCCGAGAAATTCGGATATGACAATACGAAAAGGTTTTTGTTGCTCCAATTGTTTTTTTTTTTATGATAAATAAAGGTAAATTGTGGATTCTAGTTTGGTCGGATTTTTTTTACTTAATTAATCAGAAACATTGGATATTAGTAAATAACCCCATTAATGTGCTGTTATTACTGGTAATACCCATTAAGATATACATAATATATAGATGTATGACTAAACCAGCAACAATATCTAGTCCGTCATTTGTTATTCTCTTGTTTAGGTCAATAATAGAGTCCACAGACTTGGGGGGTAATACCTTTTTAATCCAGAGAAAGTTCTTTGTACAACACCAAATATAAGTTAAAAATGTCTTTATTGAAAATGACATGGCAAAACAACCTGGTCTGCAACGTTTCAGGCCCCTTACGGCCTTTTATCAAGCTTGAAACTTTGCAGACCAGGTTGGTTTGCCATGTAATTTTCAGTTATATTTAACTTATTTTTGGTGCTGTGCAAAGAACTTTCTCTGGATTAAAGGACAAGGAAAGTCTAAAATAGAATAAGGCTAGAAATGCTGTATTTTATATACTAAATATAAATATGAACTTACTGCACCACAAGCCTAATGAAACAAATCATTTATGCTTTTAAAGTTGGCCACAGGGGGCTGTCATCTTGTAACTTTGTTAAACAACTAAGGGGCACATTTACTTAGGGATGAATATCGAGGGTTAATTAACCCTCGATATTCGACTGTCGAAGTTAAATCCTTCGAATATCAAAGTCAAAGGATTTACCGCAATTCGTTCGATCGAACGATCGAAGGAAAAATCGTTTGATCGACCGATTATATCCTTCGAATAGAATTATTCGAAGGATTTTAATCCATCGATCGAACGATTTTTCTTCAACCACAAATGGGCTAACAACCACAAAATATTGTTTGCAAGTAAATCCTCAATGTTGTGTCTATTGTAGCAATTGACACTTGACTTTGCAAATCTGAGGTTCAATAGCAAGTTGAATGTCAAAGTCAGGGTTGAATTTATTGGATTCCTTCATTTCTTGTGGCATGTTCTGTTTCTAAAGATAGTTCTCATAAGTGCCAGGGCAATAGTTTCTAGGTGATAGTTGTGCAAGTGGAATTCAACCCACTGTACATGATCCTGAGTGATCGTCTTAAAGCTACACAATCTTTATTCAATCAGAGTTTCTTAAAGCTGATTAATATTCAACTCAATAATCCAAAGGATAAGCATTCTGTAAATCCAATGGTAATCATGTCATCTGTTCTTTATTAGGCTGCGGCAGAAAGCTCTGGAAATGCTGCAGCAAGTGTGAAGATTACATTTTGATCCCCCAGAGAGATGATGGAAATGCTGTGGCCTCTGACTTGCAATTTAAACAGGGCAATATGGTAAAAGAAGACAAAGAACCAGCAGAGACCAATCAAACTCCATCTTGTTCTTCATTGGCCTTCACAGATCCTCTTATTGGTGGAAGTACATCTTGCAGTTCTAGTCCTGATGATGAAAGCAGCAACAACAGCAAAGCTTCCGCTAGACATTTAACTGTAGTATCTTTAGTTCCCTTTATTTCTTTTTATATGATGTTTTCTTACATCACACCTTAACCTACCAATATAATAGCATACCTACGGAATAACGGTTTCTCAGATGGGGTTTAGTAATTTGTGTATTTCGGAGCACAAACGTTAGTACATGAAAAATAGCCATTACTGTAATTTGCCTTACCTCTATATTACTGATGTGTCTTCATGCATGTGTATATTGCACAAAAAACAGAGGTACCAAGTGTCCACGTTGTTCTCCCTCCAGGAATTCCATTTAGAACCTGATCAAATACCAGTAGGTTGGTTATATGATGTACTACATGGAATTCCAATGACTGAAGTCTTGCCAAACAGGTTTCTTCCATCAAACTGCACACACATCCTTTTGAATTATTTTTGAAGCATCACATAATAGTTTTACTGTTT
This sequence comes from Xenopus laevis, assembly GCF_017654675.1. Classification (NCBI taxonomy): domain Eukaryota; kingdom Metazoa; phylum Chordata; class Amphibia; order Anura; family Pipidae; genus Xenopus; species Xenopus laevis. The sequence continues at coordinate 37,078,950 of NC_054382.1, read as the reverse complement.
TTTTTTTTTAACTCAGATTAAATAAAAAAATAAAATAATAAAAAATAAAATAAAAAATCAGATTTGTGAAAGAAATGTAAGAAAAATCAATGTTGCCATGTGTTAATGTTTTGTAAGTGGATATCTATAGCTCCCTAACTGGTAATATGGATTCCGTTACATATTTAGCCCTGGTGTTGGCTTTTCTGCAGCGGCTTGTACAGGAACCAAGAGAATTCGCCTTCGTTTACTCCCAACCTAACATTGTTAACTTCATATTGGACATTGTTCTCTAGTTTTTCTTGGAGAAATAATGATGATTGATTTCTTTTCTTATCTGTTCCCATGGACTTTTTCATGAGCCATAGAAACTGTAGGATGTTGCATCAAATCCACTATTTTGGATTCGGCCGAACCCCTGAATCCATCGCGAAAGATTTGGCCGAATACCAAACCGAATCCTAGAAAACATGTTTTACTTGCGTGTTTTGTGACAAAAAGTCACACAATTTCCCTCCCACCTCTAATTTGCATATGCAAATTAGGATACGGGTTCGGTTCGGCAGAAGGATTCGGCCGAATCTGAATCCTCCTGCAAAAGACCGAATGAAGGCTGAATCACGAACCCAATCCTGGATTCAGTGCATCCATACTATAAACTACTGGCATTATAAGAACCTGTAGAAGCCAACGTCCATTACTTATATCTGCACTATTGTCTATTACGTACAATTCATTCCCAACACAGCTAATTCTACCATACTAATGGGGCATATTGGAACCGAATTCCGACATGAATTATCTGTTCTGATAGTATAATGATATATATATATATATATCTAGATTAATATTGACTGATACCCTACAAGAGAGCTCCTGACTGCTAACCTTAGCACAACACACTCAGTCTAGGGTGAGAGAACTAAAAATAGGGTTACAACTTTCCAAGTGCATTCTTTCCCACAAATTAATTTTGAACTCCCGTTAAAAATCTGCCAAGATTTAGGCATCAATAACAATATTTATCATAGAAATCCAATATACTGCAGCACACTATAACTTGTGTAAAATTTGAAGGTGTACTTTATTTGGCTCAAATGTGAGCAGACATGTGGCAACGTTTCGGGCCTCGCAGGACCCTTTCTCAAGCCTGTGAAATCACATACTGTTCTGTGTTAAATAGGGTAAAAATGGGTGGGGGAACCTTGAAAATAGTGGGCGGGAACATCCGTGTTCATTAGTGATCCCTAATTGTTTAACAATTATCACAATATAGTTATAGTATAATTATATCCACTTAAAATCACACATTTAATACATCAAAACTCCACAGTGTCCATATCTGTGATAATGTCCAAAAAAGAGTTACAAAGTTTCTTTCCCATCAGTGTCCCTGTAATTTTGTAACCATCTCCAGTGATAAAAAGCAATTGCTTAAAAAGAGAAATAAAGTATAAAAACAATATCATTACATTCAGAGGATCTGAGACGCTTTAACTTTACCTTGTATGCACATTGTATTCTGTGTTTCATTCTGTGACTGCTTACTTTGTGCAGAAGGTAGTTTCAGCACTCAGAATATTCTGATATCTATTCATTATTCAGTAACCTTGAGAAAAAAGGCATACATATGTTTTACTTCAATTGACAGTTCTCAATACATTTGTACATTCCAAATCAATAACAGTAAGATCTATTTCACAATGTCTGTTCACCTACTGGTATATAAACATAGCTGGAGTATAATCTTTATTTAAACCCCTGGGCCAGACCGTATCTAATCTGTGGATCCATTGCATTTCAAGTTTATGCAATAACATTAGTCTATTCCCTCCTCTCCTAGGTGGCTCAGCCGAATCGATCACCTGAAACCTCAGTTGACTCACTGAGTGTCCTGCCTGTTTAAAATGTGCAGGAACAGGCAATGTGGTTAGTCCCTTTCGTATGGTTGACTTATGTTTGGATATTCTATCTTTGATCTTTTGTGTTGTTTCCCCCATGTAAAGCAAACCACACGGACACTTAAGTAAATAACTTACAAAGGTTGAATCACAGGTGTAATATTGTTTGATTGCATATTTCTTTCCAGAATGTGGGTGATAGAAATTTTCCCCTTTAATCACCGAATTGCATTGTATGCAGTGTAAACATGGAAAAGTCCCAAATTTGGGTTTATTAAGGAAACGTGTGCGTTCCTTCTTCAAGCCCCCTATGTCTTTTATAAGCCATCATTGGTCGTGTCTGGAACTCGGGTACATCCAGTAAACAGGACTGTAATAAGTGCCAATGATTCTGATATTCATCAGTGATGGGTAACTGGTACTGTGTTATCATGGCATGGGCTCGACAGAAGAGCAAAAAAAGCATTTCTGTGGAACATGGTATAAACTTCTGTTTCCAGTTATGAAAACAGAATTCAAATTTTTGCACTAGTAATAAAACAGCTTTATGGGCAGTGGAATATAGAAAAGAACTTGCTTAAGAACCTTAGATGTAAGTGTAACACGTTCCATTCTTGTGATGGGTCATGGCATTGTAGGCAGCCAAAGTCTTGGGGGCACATTTACTATGGGTCGAATATCGAGGGTTAATTAACCCTCGATATTCGACCATCGAAGGAAAATCCTTCAACTTCGAATACAGTACTTTGACTATTAAATGGTTGAATAGTTTAACGATTTTTAGTTTGAATCGTTCGATTCAAAGTCGTAGTCAAAGGTCGAAGTAGCCAATTCGATGGTCAAAGTAGCCAAAAAAAACGTTGAAATGTGAAGGTTTTTCATTTTATTTCTTCACTCGAGCTAAGTAAATGTGCCCCTTGGTGTACAGTATATAGTGAGGGACAACTTTATTGGAGTCCCAGGCATTTTTATAAGAGCAGTTGATGCTACAAGCAAAACTTAGTGTGGAATTTTTGTTTTAAGTAGGGATGCACCGTATCCAGGAGTCAGTTCGGTATTTGGCCAGGATTTGGCCATTTTCAGCTGTATTCGGACGAATCCTTGAGCCTGGCCGAACCGAATCCGAATCCTTAAAATCATGTGACATATCGTCACAAAACATGGAAGTAAAATTTTTTTTAGCCTGCGCACTTTGGGGTACATTTACTTAGGGTCGAATATCAAGGGTTAATTAACCCTCGATATTCGACTGTCGAACTTAAATCCTTCGAATATCGAAGTCGAAGGATTTACCGCAATTTGTTCGATAGAACAATTAAATCCTTCAAATCGAACGATTCGAAGGATTTTAATCCATTGATCAAACGATTTTTCTTCGACCAGAAAATTGTTAGAAAGCCTATGGGGACCTTTCCCATAGGCTAACATTGCACCTCGGTAGGTTTTACTTGCCGAACTAGGGGGTCGAAGTTTTTTTTAAAAGACGGTACTTCAACTATCGAATGGACGAATAGTCAAACGATTTTTAGTTCGAATCGTTCGATTCGAAGTCAAAGGTCGAAGTAGCCAATTCGATGGTCGAAGTAGCCAAAAAAATCATTAGAAATTCGAAGTTTTTTTTATTCTATTCCTTCCATATGTGTCACCTTGTGTGAGTTCCCATAAAATTTTAGGGTCACGTTTGGGCTGAAAGGGCCTGTGTTGGGCTCCAACAAACTGGTTTTAGTAAAAGCAACAATTTACATATATCTACAGTGTCGTCATCATTATACTAGCAGCTTTGGGAGAAATGTGCAAGCAATGTGTGACCATTAAAGTAACATTAAAAAATGAAATAGTTTTTATAGAACGAATAGATAATGCAGTGTAAAACTGGGGGTTTTGCTTCAGAAACACAACTATAGTTTATATAAAGAAGTTGCTGTGTAGCCATGGGGGCTGCCATTCAAGCACAGGATACACAGTAGATAACAGATAAGTCTTGTAGTTCACAATGGGATTCTACATAGATTATCTGTTATCAGCTGTGTATCGTGTGCCTTTTCTCCTTTTCAGCTTTGAATGGCTACACAGCAGCTTTTAATATAAACCACAGTAGAGGTTCTGAAGCAAACACACCAGTTTTACCAGTGCAGAGCAACAGTACATTATATTTTCATTACTTTAAAAAACTTAAATTTTTTTGTGTTACTCTTCCTTTAAGATGTTGTTGATCTACTCACCCATTGTCCCCCTAAAAGCCAGCTGACTAAAATGAAGTGTATCCTGATGCTTCAGTCTTCTAGGCACCCATACATGAATTAGCAAAGTAAATATGGCCACACAATTGGTGGCATCTCCAAAGAACTGCTGTAGCATTTTGTGCTGGTAAATCTTCTCATCACCAAATGATAGGATGGTTTGCCCACCTGAATAACTGAGCTTACCAAATAAACACAATTACCTTTCTCATTTTTTGGTCATTAAGCACTAGTTGAACACCTGGGGTTGCCTGTGGCTTCTCTGCTCTACTGTAACTCTTACACTTACCTCTCACTCTCTAGAAATGGCTTCTCCTCTTCATGGTGCTGTCCATTTTTATATGTGCCACGCTCAGAAACGTAAGCCATAGCTGGCACAGACTTGTGTCAATCAAACCCATTAAGTCAGCGGTTGTCAGATTTTCAAATTTTCCTTTGAACATTTGGTCAGGGCCTCTTTTGCTCATAACAAGGTATTAACTATTCTACTATAGTCCCATAAACATCCAAACAAGTGTATACCCCATGTTTTGTGCTAACAGATCTTTAGTCTGGACTTCCTAATATATGTAAAAAATAGTCTTTCTTCTTGAATCTCAGCCCAAATGGTCCCCAGGCAGGGCCCTACAACCAATGCTTAAAGCTCTTTTGAGGAGCCAGCTCTATAATTTTGGAACCAATGTTTTAAGTGTTTATTGCATGTTATACTGTCTCTAGAAGAAGCACAATGTATTAGCAGACACAACAGTGACTATATCATATACCATAAACACCTGCCTGTCGCATCTCTGCTTCTGGTCCTTGTGGTTATTGCCAGAACTCCCCTTACACATTTTATAGATTAAGGTACAAAGAGGGACAAATCAATAGACCTCATATATTCTGAAAGACGTGCCAACTCCTTTTCGGAATAAAAAAGTAAATGTGCATAATATTTTCCAAGATTATAAAATGCTGTGTAATGTAATGAAATTCTAGCACAATTATGGATGAGCAAGAGAGATCAAAGGACAATGGAATATACAGGTGCAGTAAGGAATTAGGATACATGTAGAATGAAAGAAAACTTAATTTCCCAGCATGCAAAGCAACTGCACAAGGAAGCTGTAGTTTAAACGATGCTGATGTTTTTGCTAGTCAATAAATTAGGGCCCAAAGTCTTCTAGATGCCACAACAAAACATTTGGTACCCTGGGAAAAGCAAGGACTGTACTTCTAGAGCCCCATATGTCCTAGGGATGGCACTTCTGTTTCAATCAAAGGTTTGCTTTAGATTACTGACCATTGTTGGTAAACGAGGGCCACCGAAAGGAGTTTCTGGGTGGTCCTGTAGCACTCTTGCCAGTATCTTCAGCACTCATGCTCAATTCAGCACCCATGAACTCATGGCCACTGCACTTACTAAGTGTGAACGTCTCTCCAAAATTCTCTAGGCTAAAAAAATCATAACTATAACTACAATGTCTTCTAGTTTAGCACCTGACTCCTATAACACCTTTTGTATGTTGCCCAATGTATCCCATACTGTTTATACCGTAAAGTCAAATTGCACTGGCCATATCCCTGTTCATATTTTACTGTTATATAATAATGCCTATACAGTGAAAAGGTTCCAAACATCTCCTGTAAAGCTTCAAACAGAATTCTGCTTGGGGAATTGATGACGTGGGTGTATGTGCCAAGGACCTGTACGTATAATGGCGTTTGTTTCTTTTCTGTTACTGACGGCTGTAGCCTTAACCTGATGTACAATATGAATAAACATGGCAATCTCTTTCCAGCACATGTTTGTGTGTTTGTATGGGTGTTCTACTCATTCAGTCGCCTCTGCTCATTCAATTTGTTCTGCTGCATGTGACAATGGATCTGTTTGCTGCTGGAAAAAAGACTTTTCATATATCATTATATGCTTAAATATGTGTCTGCTGAGAGAATTCAGCTTCTAGGCAACTCAATAAATACTGTACATTTGAAATACCCATTTGCTTGTGTTTTTTATATCTAGTAATATTGCAGAGCAGCTCTGTTTGATTATTCTATGGATTTATCAATAGGCTGCTTATAAAACTATATACATAGGTATATTTACAGAAATTATAATAAAAATAAAAAGTGCAGGTTAAATAACATCTATATCCTGCCTGGTGCATTATAGCGTCTATCTCAGCACAGATGCTGCACATTCGGAATGACGCACAATCTGGGGGTGAGCCAGGCGATCCCCATGACCCATCTTGTATACTGAACTAGGGGAAAAAAAGAAGATGCACTCATCCGGTTCAAAACAGTGTACTTAAGGTACCTCCAATGCTTTATTGGCCGGAAAAATCAAATGTTTCTGGGGCTTCCTGCCCCCTTCGTCAGTGAACTTCAATTTCAACTTCAATTTCAAACTTACAATTTCAACTAATCGTGAGTAAATTGAACCCAATTTACTTTGATCATCTTGTATACTGCACTACTGCGGGTAGGACTTGACAAGGGATTTTGTCACGATCCAACGCGCAGCTGCGTCTGCAACCGACAGTCGGATCACGTTGGATCAAGGCTGCGACACCATCCGACAATTCTATCTCTTGCCTTAATTTTGTCGCATGCGACAATTCGCATGCGTTTTGTCGCAGTGCGTCGGATCGCGAAAAAATCACTCATGGAGTCCTACCCTGAGGGTACAGAAATAGACACAGATCGCTAAGATCCATAATAGGATTGTGAAGAGTTTCACATCAGGTCACAAGGTGGAAATCCAGGGCCACAAACTGTATTTATAGTAAAAACATGTCGGTTTGCTCATTTGGTAAATTGGCCCTATTGTGTTACATTTGATATACTGGTTATTGTTAATAAGCTGGACAATTGTATTAAGAAAGTCGAGAGTACAGCATTTATGCAAGTTTTGCACTTTGTGCTCAATAAGCTTAGTCTGTAAATGTAATATAAACCTTCCCCACAAACATAATATATAATACAAGGAATGGGAGCCAATGATGCAGCAGGAGTGGGAATGCGCGCGGGTATCGCCGAATGATTTCTAAACCAGTAAGCTGTATAAATAAATAAATAGGCTCACAAGCAGACTGTACTGGTGCTTCATGTATACAAAGCCTTTATTCATGGACATGCTATAAAGTGAGAAGAAAACCCAAACAATGATAAATAAATCAGTAGTCATACTGCTAGCGTTTGCCTCTTTAAGTAAACATTCAGCTGACTGGTGAAGAACTTTAAGGACAAGGAAAGGCAAAAAAATACAATCCCATTTTTACTTTCTTTAATGAAAAAGAAACCTATCTCCAATATACTTTAATTAAAAAATGTGTACCGTTTTTATAAGAAACCTGACTGTATGCAGTGAAATTCTCCCTTCATTTACTGCTCCCTAACTGCTGAGCAGAGAAGCAATCATACTTATGAACAGCGGGGGAGCCCCTGCCTTATTTACCAGTCATGCAGAAACAAGCAGCTTTGTTTATTATGATCCCTAAGCAGCCCAGACCACACTGAGCATGTGCACAGTCTTAGTCTTGCAAAGATGTTTAACAAAGTTACAAGATGACAGCCCCCTGTGGCCAAATTTAAAAGCATAAATCATTTGTTTGATTAGGCTTGTGGTGCAGTAAGTTCATGTTTATGTTTAGTATAAAAAATACAGCATTTCTAGCCTTATTCTATTTTAGACTTGTATTGGCTGCCAGTTGTGGTTCTGCATCTGAAACATGTTGTGCTTGGCATCTACTGCAACATAAAGCCAAGCAACCGTGCTGCCATTCTTATCAGTGTCTTGATATTGGGGCCCTTTATGTCTACAGTGTTTTACCTTGGCAGAGGAAATACTATGGCAATGTTATTTACAAAATATGTATGCACAATGGCAGGTAAAGAAAACTCTATGATCTACTGTAGTGCTGGATGTCATAGGCCTTGAGATCCATCCACACCTACAATGTGCAACCACCAGTGCAGGGCACTAATATAGGCTGCTGCTCAACTGGTATAGCAAGCCAGGGAATATATATAGATATAACTATATTCCTGTGTATAAGACTGATGCAAGGTTTCTGTGCAGTCACTTTTAGACCCGAGATATTTAAACGGAGAGGAAATCGAAACCATGGACTGACCCTGGAATATTTGGATACTTGGCAACTATAATGCTGTTTAGTTGTTTAGACACAATCTGGTGCCATACAGAAGATTCCTGCCTAAGTTCTTAATTAAGTTCTGGGAACTTTCATGTACCAGCACATACAGTGCACTCAATATTTGCCAAGACCACGTTTAGCCCTAGATTCTCTTTTTAGTGATCCCTTACCAGAAATCTCCATCATGGAGTGGATCTTGAACCTATTCTCCATGCTGGAATCTTGTCTGGTATAATATTTAACCTATACTAGGGGCTCTCACTTTCACTATTATAAATCACAGAGCAGGCTCTTGTGTTTTTAACCTTCCCTTCCCTTTCTGTTTAATGGAATATTGAATTTATTAGGTTCAGTAAATTCAGCTCAGTATTCTGCTATAGTTCTATATGTTGGTGAATTAATGACATGTTGCGGGGCCCATGATCTAGATTATTTTTTCAATTATAATTTATATTTTCTATTCATTTGTATCTGTGCTGCTGGCCCTAGGTCTGGTTGGGATGGGTGAGTGGTTGGTACCTGTGGGAGAAGTTTAGGCAGCCAGACTAGACAAGGTGTGTGTGTGCATGGAATATGACTCAGCTCTGTATGACATGTTTGATTTGGCACCTGCTAGTAACATCCAACGTGCTCCAAACCCGATGCGTCGTAGAGAGCTCACACACATGCCTTGTCTTGTCTGGCTTCCTAATCTTCTCCCAACAGGCACCATGTACCCATCCCAGCTGGACCCAGGCCCTGCAGCACATAAAAAATTTATTTAAAGAAAAGAAAAATAATAATTGAAAAAACTAGATTGGCTCCTAATCACTCTTGGCCTATAGGCTAAAGCCTTCATTAATCTGCCACTAACAGGTACCTACTAAATGAATGCTAATTACTGCCATTATTTACTCTTTTTAGCAGATCCTTGTGTGGTCCTAAACTTCCCTTATTAGTCATTTTACCATTTTGACTAGGGAACTTTTTTTGGGATTACTCTTGACTGCTTTAGCATTCAGTCCTTTATTTTGTTTTTATAGAGCTGAGGCTGAAAAAGAGTGATCCTTTTTCCTTAAAGGGATACTGTCATGGGGAAAAAATTTTTTTTCAAAATGAATCAGTTAATAGTGCTGCTCCAGCAGAATTCTGCACTGAAATCCATTTCTCAAAAGAGCAAACAGATTTTTTTTATATTCAATTTTGAAATCTGACATGGGGCTAGACATTTTGTCAATTTCCCAGCTGCCCCTGGTCATGTGACTTGTGCCTGCACTTTAGGAGAGAAATGCTTTCTGGCAGGCTGCTGTTTTTCCTTCTCAATGTAACTGAATGTGTCTCAGTGGGACATGGGTTTTTACTATAGAATGCTGTTCTCAGATCTACCAAGCAGCTGTTATCTTGTGTTAGAGAGCTGTTATCTGGTTACCTTCCCATTGTTCTTTTGTTTGGCTGCTGGGGGGGAAAGGGAGGGGGTGATATCACTTGCAGTACAGCAGTAAAGAGTGATTGAAGTTTATCAGGGCACAAGTCACATGACTTGGGGCAGCTGGGAAATTGACAATATGTCTAGCCCCATGTCAGATTTTAAAAATGAATATAAAAAATTTGTTTGCTCTTTTGAGAAATGGATTTCAGTGCAGAATTCTGCTGGAGCAGCACTATTAACTGATTCATTTTGAAAAAAATGTTTTTTCCCATGACAGTTTCCCTTTAAAGCAATTCCACTTGTCTTGGAGGATAGAATGTGCAAGAATTCAACCTTACGGGCAAGATCTCATCCTCCCATGGAATCTTTGTTTGCCAGTAAGATTCAATTCTTTCACATATTTCACTCTGGTGTCAGACGTGGCTTCTGGAGGAGATTAGTCGCTCAGTGACAAATCGCCTCTTCTTCGTGCGACTAATCTCCCCTAAATGCCTTCTCACCGGCTAGAATGTAAATCGCTGGTGGGTTGGCACCCGGAATGCTTCATTTTCCGAAATCGCCCGAAGTTGCCTCACGTGGAAACTCAGGCAACTTCGGAAAGCCACCATACAGTAGGATAAGAGTGAGTCTAAACCAGTCTGAATCCTTAATAGGTCAATGAGCAATTTTGCTTTAGCATTTTGTAAGATCTATTGTTGAACTGGTTGTTTTTCATTTGGTTTAAATACAGTGTTTAAATGTAATAGCTGAAGCTATTTAAACTATGATTTGCATGAATGTAGTTACTTTTTTCTTTTCAATGAATGGCTTTCAATAGATACTCCCTATTCTGGTACATGCATATATGGAAGCTGTTCTTATAAATCACCGGCATGTGCAGCAGTTTGATAGGTTCCTGATCCTGAAGATACAAATCATTCCTGGGGATTGTAATGCTTTCACTAAAGGAAAAGAATAGAGAATGCAGTTTATTTTCTGGCTAAATGGATGTAGGAACAAAAACAAAGACAAGTGCTAATAGCTGTTGCTATTAAATACTCCCACTGGCAAAAAAAGCATTATCCCTTTGTCACAGAGCTTTCTCTGACATTACTGAGAGCACAAGCCATGCTAAAAGAAACCAGGCCTTTTTAAAGACGTATTCCGTGTTCATTGTGTGTTTCTGTGCCATGGCTCTCTAATCCACTACAACTGCTTTATAGTACAGTAAAATAAATATGGAAAGGGATACAACTGGTTGTAACCTTTTGTTATAGGTTTGAATAGAAAGAAGTACATTTGTTTATTTATTTATTTTGTTTATACTGCTTTTATTAACCTTTTATTTAAGATTTGAGGAAGTAAAGGCTGAATCTGCTGTACCAGCCCAGAGGCTCAACAGCCCTATAAGAACAACGATCTTGGGTCTGGTTAGGCCATCATTTGCATGCCAGAGGCACTGCACATGCTCAGTGGGGTCTGGGCTGCTTTTGAGAAGCTAAGCTAAGGGTATGCATGAAAATCATCCTTACATTAGCAGTGAGGTTACATCTGTCATAGAAGCTGATTATTGATAAATTCTTTCTATGCTGCCAAGGAACGTCAGTAGGGATGGGTGATTTTAAACTGTTTCGCCTCGCCAAAAATTTGCCGCCAGCAAAAATTTGGTGAAATGCATTAAAGTCTATGGGCGACAATTTTTTTTGACACACCACATTTTTTTTCTCTCCCATTGAAGTCTATGGGTGTCATTTCCACGGCGAAAAACGGCGTCTAAATGAAAGGGAGAGTTCACCTTTAAGTAAACTTTTAGTATATTACAGAATGGACAATTCTAAGCAAGTTCTTAATTGGTCTTCATTTCTATTTTTATATAGTTTTGAATTATTTTCCCCCTTCTCCTGACTCTTTCCAGCTTTTATTTTTTTTTCAATTTGTCTTTTTATTGAGAAATTTTTCAGCACATAAAACAACAGCACAGTAGTACACAATGACACAATAAGAAATAAAAACATAATAGTCCATAGTCAATAGTAGGAATAGGGGGGTGCTGATGGAATCCTTAGTGGCATACACGGTAGGGAATGTTAGGTTCCTGAAGTAGCGGTTGCAAGGGGCAGCTACAGCCCTACAAAGTAAATCCAGGAAGTATAGGTAAATCACCATTCCCCCAGCTTCAAAAGAGAGAAAAAAAAAAGAAAAAGGGAAAACAACCTTGTGTCTACTATGTATGAAACCTGGTTAGAGCCAGGAAAGAAAAGAAAAAAAAGAGGGGGAAGAAAGATAGAGAGGGAATAGGGGGTTCCCAACACGGATCAGTGGGCTTTGCAAATGGTAAGTAAAGGTACATACCTGATTATCTCTCATAAGGCGAGACAGGGGGGAGGAAGAGCCAGCTCCGGAGGTGAGGTATCTCAGAAAGACATTGACCCTGAATAAGCGAGGAGTCCAAGTGTTGCTTAACAATATGAGTGTAGAAGGTTGCCTGAACACCCTGAAGGTCTGGTTTGAGCCCACACCACTCAGAGGTCATTGAGTCCCTAACCACATGGTTTTAAATTGGTCCGTTTCCATAAATTGGAACCAATAGTACCATTTCTTTGTAAACTGAGACGTATCTTTTTCTGAGTTAGACTTAAGCTCCTCAAATTTCTGGATCTCTTTTACCTTGACCAGCCAGTCTTTGACAGTTGGGCTTGAGGTGGATTTCCAGTGGAGGGGAATTAGGGTTTTCGCTGTGTCCAATAGAATAGGTGTGAGGGATTTCCGATAGCCTTTCAGTAAATGAGTAGTGTCGTGAAGTAAAAGAGCTAGTGCAGTGTTGGGAATGGTATCGCCCGTAAGTGTTTCAATAGTATCCCGGATAGAAGTCCAATAGCCACTAAGGAAAGGGCAGGAGTGGAAGATATGAGTGAGCGTCCCAGGGTGTTGCTTACATCTCCAACATAAAGGTGAAGCGGAGGGAAATATCTTGTCCAGTTTAGTTGGAGTACGGTACCATTGTGTTAGCAATTTGTAATTAAGTTCCTGAAGCTTTGTACATCTGGAGGTTTTATGAGTAAATTTCATTATTCTACTCCAGGTCTCGGTCGCTATGGGTGTGCCCAATTCCCTTTCCCATTTGTCCTTCAATTTTGGTGATGGGTCTGGATGCAAGTGCTGGATGAATTTATATAGAGTAGATAGGCCTCTCGGGGGCGCCGTTTCAGAGAGCCATATACGTTCGATAGGTGTCGGGTCTGGCCTTACAATGTTATGGGGGAAATAGGAGTGTATGAAATGTGAAATTTGTCTGTGTTTAAATCGGTCTAGGTCTGTAATCGGGCGGTTTTGGTATCAGTGCTTCCAAAGTTTTAAGAGTGTTGCCATTATAGAAGGAGGAGGCGCCTTGGTGAAGGTCAATAGCCCATCCCTTGTAGTAGCTAAGATCTAAACCTGGGGTAAAAGAGGGGTTACCGATGACTGGGGTATGTAACGTTGGACTGTTCAGCCATTTACCAGTTTTGGTGAGAGAGTCCCAAATCTGAAGGGTGTATGTAAGCTTGGTATCGCCTTTATCGAGAATCACTCTAGTTTGTGGCGAAAGCCATTGGAGAGCCCAAAGGGGGGAAACTGCTGAATTTTGTTCAACTCTCACCCATAGTTTATCGCGTCTATGGAATGCCCAGTCCAAGCATCTAATCACCATTGTAGCTTTATGGTAGGCTGCCCAATCTGGGAGACTCAGACCGCCTTGGTCTTTGGGGGCTGTAAGCGTTGATCTAGCTGTCCTCGGTGTTTTATTGGCCCAGATAAATTTGGTAGTGAGTGCCGTCAGTTCCTTAAGCATGCCAGGGGGTGGGGGATATGGCAAAGACTGAGAGATATATAGGAAACGTGGTAAAACATTCATTTTAAGAATATTAACCTTGCCTATCCAAGAGAATGATGGTCGCTGCCATGTTTTAAGGTCCTGTTTAACTGCTAACAGGAAGTCTGAGTAATTCCGTTTCACCGTAGTTTTTAAATCAGAAAATATCTTCATACCTAGGTAGGTAAATGCGGACGATGTGCTTTTTATGGGAAAGTTAGTCATCAGATCAGTGTATTCTAGGTTAGGGATCGATACATTTTGGGCTACTGACTTGGACAAATTGACTTTGAAATCACTCACCGAGTTAAAGAGCCGAAGTTCAGCCATAAGATTGGGGAGGGAGATTCTGGGTTGCAAAAAATGAGCAGGTCATCAGCAAATGCTGCAGTTTTGTGTATTGTTTTACCACTTTGTATTCCTTGAATATTGGGATTCAAGCGTATCCTGTTAAGAAGGCTTTCTATCGAGAGAACAAATAGGATTGGGGAGAGGGGGCAGCCCTGACGCGTTCCGTTTTTTATTTGTATGGAGTCTGAGAGGTGACCGTTGACTAATAATTTGGCAGAGGGCTGGGTGTACAAAGCAGAAATCCAATTGCGAAGATTAGGGCCTAAGTTGATGTCTACAAGAGTGGCGTGTAAGAATGACCAGTCCAGCCGGTCAAAGGCTTTTTCTGCATCCAGGGAGAGAAGCATGAGAGGGGTGTTGTTTCGCTTACAGTAGTGTGTGATACTGAAAAGTCTATTAAGATTATCTCTTGCCTCTCTCCCTGGAATAAAGCCCACTTGTTCTGGAGAAATTATTGTAGGAGCTATCTGTATGAGACGGTTGGCAAGTACTTTTGCGTAGAGTTTAATGTCAGTGTTCAGAAGAGAAATGGGCCTGTAGCTACCAGGGTCTGCAGGGTCCTTGCCTTTTTTATGTATAAGAGAGATATGGGCCTTTAAATCCTCGGGGGGGACTACTATCATAGGGGAGATGGAGTTAGCCGCTTCTAGGAAATGGGGTAAGAGTTGATCACTCAGTTCTTTGTAGTATGAAATAGTAAGGCCGTCCGGGCCTGGGGCTTTACCAGATTTAGTGGTTTTGAGGGCCAGCAGAAATTCCTCTAAGGACAAAGGGGAATCCAAAATACGTTTTTCATAGTCTGTGATCTTGGGCAAGGCAGCCTCTGCAATATAGTCTTTGCATGCTTTGATATGAGGTGGTGGGAATTTGGGGGGAGAGTGAAGTTGGTAGAGCTTAGTATAATAGTGTGTGAAGGTATCAGCTATATCTACAGTAGAGGTCGCTAAAGAACCTCCAGGTTTTCTCAGTTTGGTAATGTGATTCCTGAGCTGTTTCGTCCTAAGCGCAGAGGCAAGTATACGGCTACATTTGTTACCATGTTCAAAGTATAGCGATTTGCATAATTCTATGGCTCTATTGTGGTAAGAAGAGTGGAGGTCTCGTAATTGTTGTCTAGCTATAGTGAGGTCCTCAAGGACTCGGTTGAGGCGGGATTGTTTATGCTGGCTCTCTAGATTATGAATTTTCGTTATGAGATCTTGAGTTTTGGCTAGGTGGCTAGCTTTTTTCCTGGCACCGTGTTTGATCAGTTCCCCTCGAATGACACATTTATGGGCCATCCAGATCGTCCAGGGGGAGAGGCCTTCAGTTTTATTCTCAGCAAAATAGTGTTGGAGGGATTGGGTAACGAGTTGTTTAATGGGCGGATCTCTAAGGAGGGATTCATTTAACTTCCAGCGTGTAGTTTTCCTTAGTGAAGTATGACTTTTGAGGGTACAAGTTATGGGAGCGTGGTCGGACCAGGAGATTACGTCGATGTGTGCTTTTTGAAGGTTAGGGATTTCTTGATGGTTAATCATAATATAATCTAGTCTACTATACACTTGGTGGGGGGGTTGAGAGTAGTAAGTATAGTCACGGCCAGTAGGGTTGATCAGCCGCCATGTATCCATAAGAGTATGTTTTCTAAGTTGGGACTTGATTGCCTCTAGGTTCCTATGGGACATGCTGGAGCGACCTGACGAAGAATCAAGGGTGGGTTCTAAGGTAACATTCAGGTCGCCTCTGATTATTACTGTACCTGCCGCTATCTCAGAGAGGGCCTGGAGGGTTGCAAGGAGAGCTTGGTGTTGATCAGTAGGCGGAAGGTACACTGAAGCTAGTGTGTAGGTTACATTCTGTATGTGGCCTTTAATTATAATAAACCTGCCGAGTGAGTCCGATTTAGTGTCCTGTATAGAGAAACCTAGAGAGTCAGCAATTAAAATCATGGTCCCTCTGGTTTTGGAGGTCAAAGGCAGGCTATGTCTAAGCAGTTGGAAACCCCGAAATTTGAGGAGTGGAACATTTTGTCTTTTGAAATGGGTTTCTTGCACAAACATAATGTTTACCTTTAGGCGTTTCATATCTCTGAGTAGATTGTGGCGTTTGAGTGGTGTGTTCAGGCCCCTGACGTTCAAGGATCCAACGGTTAAATCACACATTGGTGTGGAGAGGTAGTGTCCGGCTCAGAAGGTCTCGTCTCCGGAGATGCTCCCCCGTATGGTATATCTGTTTGAGGTAAAAGGAGTAATCAGAGAGAGCCGTGGTGGGAGAAGGAACAGAAGAGAGAGTAGGTAGTGGAGAGTAGAAAAGTGTAGAAACAGAGACATGAGAATATAACCAAAACACAATTTCAGCTAAAACCCTAGCTGGTCGTGGTAGCCCCATTGGTGCAATCGTGGGGTTGCGGGCGAAAGCGCCGCCGTGGGAAAAAACAGTAATAAACTTCTGCCCTCCCGGGACAGAGCCTTTCACAGAGAGCAAAACGCTATCTGGGGAAAATGGTTGAGTAAACTGTTCAGAACAACTAAAACTGTGATGGAACAGTGGAGCTCCCAGTGCCAAAATAGGAAGTGAGTGCGGGGAGAAGGGTGGGATAGCAAAAAGAGGAGCCATATGGTAAGTGTTACCCCCTTTGGTCCGGATTTTTTATAATTTTTTGTTCGTCTCTGCCGTTCCCTTTTTTTCTTTTTTTTTTTTCTTCTTCCCCCTTCCCCTTTGTCTTTCTTTTTTCCTTTCTTTTTCCCTTCCTTCCTATCCCTTCCCTTCCTTTCCCTTTTGTTCTTTTTTTTTTTTTTTCCCTATTTCCTCCTTTTTTGGTTTTAAATTGTCAAATTGTTATAGTGTGGTTCCGTAATTCAATTTTCTTCTTTACTTTTTTTTTTTTTTTTTTCCCCCCCTTTCCCCTTCCTTCTTCCCTTTCCTTCCTTCCTCCTCCCCCCTTTCCCCTTCCCCTTTCTTTCTGTCTCCTGAGGGGGGGTAAGGAATCTTCCACGTTAGACTGCGATCGCCTAGTGCCAACTAACGCTATACTGTAAATAATGCATAAATGGAAATTAAAACACAAGATCAGTAACAGGAAGGCAAAATATATAGGGGAGAAAGGAACAGGGGCGACGAGTCTCATCAAAAAAAAAAAAAAAAAAAAAAACGGACAGGGCGATAGGGCAGATGATGGGAATCTTGAAGAATCTCAGTCGAGGTTGCGGAGTGTCAATAGTTTGCCTTTGAACTCTCGACAATCGCAGAGTAAACAATGCCTTCACCAGGATAGCGATGCAAAGTCTCCATCTGTACAGAAATACGGATCTCAGTCGTCCAGTCAGGGGAGTCACCTGTAGGAGGAAAATAATTAAGGATGCTTCCAGTCACCGTCCTACAGTTGGATCTTCCAAAAGTTGCATCTTCTAGTTGTTTTCTCGTTTTGTGAAAAAGTTGCCAAAATTATGAGGGAAGTAAGTCCAGAGAATCTCCAATATAAGCCAGCACTCAGTCTTCCAGGCAAGGGAGCCACCTGTGGGAGGAAAATGAGCAGGGATGGTTCCAGTCACTGTCCTTCAGTTAGATCTATCAGAAGCTGCATCTTCTAGTTGTTTACGTTTTTTGTGAGAAAGTTGCCAAGATTGCAAAGGAAGTGGGTCCAGAAAATCGCCATTATAAGCCAGCTCTCTCCAGCCTTGCAAATCAGGCAACGGTAAGTCCAGTGAGGCGCAGAATGCCTCAGCTTCATCTGGTTCCCGCAAGCTATACTGTTTGCCATTCTTGGTGGCTAGGAGAGCAAAGGTGAAGCCCCATCTGTATGCGATGTTTTTGTTCCGAAGAACCACGGTGAGTGGTTTCAGTAGTCGTCTTTGCTGAATAGTGAGCCAGGCCAAGTCCTGAAAGATGGACACCTCATAGTCCTCAAACTTGAAGGTCTCGGTGTTGCGCATTTTCCGTATTATTGCTTCCTTGGTCGTATGTTTGTGGACGCAGCAGATAACATCCCTGGGTTTGTCGGACCTGTTGTTGAAGGACCCCAAAGATCTGTGGGCCCTGTCCAGTTCCAAGGGGGTGTCTGCGTCGACCTCAAGAATAGCGTTAAAGAGGGTGCGCAGGGTATTAGGTAAGTCCGCAGCTGAGACCGATTCAGGAATGCCCCGAATACGCAAATTATTGCGCCGACCCGTTATCCAAATCCTCCATGTGCTTGCGTAGGAGATAGATAAATTTGTGGTGGTCGTTAACCCTATGGATGAGGGTATTGTGGGCCTTCTCTGTTACTTCAAGCCTATTTTCAAACATACCTTGGGCTTCTCCTATGGCCCGAATGTCGGCCTTGATCTCAGCCAGGTCCGCCTTGTGTGCCTCTTGGATAGTCTTGGCCATGGCCCTGAAGTCCTCCTTAGTGGGAAGAGCAGCCAGTATAGCTTGCAAGTCTGGCGGGACCGACGCCGTGCTGTATTCCGAGGCCACGGAGCCAGATGGGCTGCGGCCTGCGCCCTCCGCCATCTTGGGCGCATGTTTAGCCGTTCTGGAGCTGTGGCGTTTGTGGAGAAATGGCGACATAGAGCTTTGGCTGTTCTGTGCAGTCGCGTGGGTGCTTAGTTCTGCTTTTTTGTAATGTTTCCCCATCGTGCAGGCTGTCGGGAAGCTGAGAAATAGCTAAAGATGTCGGCTCTGCCCGGGAGAGATCAGTTAGTGCGTCCTCTCAGCACGCCATCAGACCACGCCCCCTCTTTCCAGCTTTTAAATGGAAAATGGGGTCACTGACCCCCATCTAAAAAGCAATGCTCTGTAAGGCACCGCACTTATTGTTATTGCTACTTTTTATTACTTATCTTTGTATTCAGGCCTCTCCTATTCATATTCCAGTCTCTTATGCAAATCAGTTCATCGTTGCTAGGGCAATTTGGAACCTAGCAACCAGATTGCTTAAATTGAAAACCGAAAAGCTGCTGAATACAAAGATAAATAACAATAAAAACAATTGCAAATTGCAAATTGTCTCAGAATATGATCTTACATCCTAAAAGTTAATTTAAAGATGAAAGCAGGGATTAAGCAGGAAGGTCCTACATCCCACCGCCTGCCTTCAGCCCTGTCTGTTCATTTATTTTCCCTGGGTGGCCCAGGAGTAGGAAGCAGAGGCAGGACTTGTAGTTGCAATGTTCTTGCTCTGCTGAATGAGAAGAGGACGAAGCATAAGCATGAGAAAAACATCATATTCAAATATGTACTTTAGGCTACTAATTATTCCCGATTATTTATTCTGGCTGCCTTCATAAGACTCCTCAAATATTTTCTCTGCAAAAATAGAATGTGCACATTTATTAAGTTCAACTAAATTTAGTCTCCTGCGCTGATGGAGGAATGCTTGCTTGTGATGTGCTAATTATGTGCAATTTGCTGTCTTGTCAGTCACTTTGCAAATAAAATAATTCCTTCCAGAAAGCTTGTGTTTTCCCTCTCATTGTGTTCATTTACCATGAAGAGCATCTTGTGCCAGACACTGTGTTTGTAGTATTCAACACTGCACACTAATGGACTTGCTACAAGAACAACTGACCCATATTCTTCTACATTGTCATTTTATTTTCCCCCAATCCTAATCAGCCGCAAGCAGCCATTCTTAGAGGGAAGCTCAACCAATCAGCATCAATCATGTCTAAAAAGACTTCACTCATTGGCCCTTGATATTTAGAGCTCTCGTTTTCCAGACTGTGGCATTGGACCCCAGAGAGCATAAATAATATTTAGGGTAATATTTAGAAAACATTTGTGATATTTCTAAAAGCCCAATTTAAATGTCAGTTACAGTAAGGGGGTGATTTATCAACACTCAGTTAAAATTTTCATTTTTGGTACAATTTTGTTGCTAATAGACTATCAGTGAGAAAGAGGAGAGCACTCGAACGCAGATTAATTGCTTGTGATTAATATTTATTTAAGCTGCTGTACACGAGTGTACAGCAGCTTAAATAAATATTAATCACAAGCAGTTAATCTGCGTTCGAGTGCTCTCCTCTTTCTCACTGATAGTCTAATAGTTTTGGATGTTCGGTACATCTACTTAAGAGGATTGATGCATTCATCTACAAAGAGTTAATTGGCTGAGCGAAGATTCCCTCTCCCTCTACAGAATTTTGTTGCTAACACTCATGAATCTGTTTCAAAAATGACATTTGAAAGCTTGCGAGGTCATGTACAAAGTGTAGAAAATTTTTTCAGTTTAGGGTTTTTACCCTTTTTTTTGAGAGCTTGTAGACAAATTCATGAGTAGATTTTGAGACGAATTTGAGTTTTTCTTTTTAACGGTTTTGTTTGGTTGAGCTTTTTTTACATTGATAAAAATTTGAGTTTATTCAAACTGAAAAGACCTCGAAAATTCACACATTTTGATAAATAGTCCTTTAAGGGTTGGTGTGAGCTTTTATTTGCTGACATGAGAATATTGCAACCATGGTTGTATTGGGCCAGTGGGACACTGGAAAAAAAAAAAAAACGGCAGGTCTCGGCCCTTGTAGGCCCAGAACTGTTCCCTGTGCTTCTCCCTGACCTCCCCTACTGGCCAGACCTCCTCGTGTCTCATAGGAAGAAAGGTATGTGCAAAGTGGGGGGCCATCAAAGGTGGTTGAGTCTGGGAAGGGGAGCGCGGGGAGGCTGTGGGAGCCCCTGACACAGCCACCCAATGGGCCCTGGACCCCCAGTTTGACGCTGATTGGAACTATGATTGAGTGGCTCTTATAGCAAGGCACTTGGGTATGATAAAGCTATTTCATAATATGCTCGCCTACCATTATTGTAAGGAATGAATATCCATAAATGGATGTTATTCTTAAGTCTCCTTCCATGGCTAATATTAAAAGGAGAATGCAAATAGCTCTTCTTTGTAAACTGGCAAAATCAACTGTACCAAAGTGAATCGCGAGCAAATGAAAATAGTTTCCAGGCCAGACCATTGGCATATGGTCTCCTGCTTCTATAAGAAACTTTAAGACCTTTTTGTGGTTTGTTGGTTCCTAGAAGTTCTTGACTGATGTGTATAAATAGAAACTGTAATCTACTGCATTCAGATCTCTCTGTTAAACACCAAGGAAATAGGTGTAATGTAAACCCTTTCTGTTTGCCTTTAATTACAGCCTCTGTCAGAACTTGCCTTGCCAATAAACCAGCCCATCAATCAAAGTGAGCAAGGAGATGTTAAATTAAAGGCCTCTGTTTCCAAGAGTATGACTGTGGTTACTATGGAGTGAAGCGAGGCAGAATGTGACAGCCAAGTGGTTAATAATTATGATTCTTCAGTTGCAAGGCTGGGATTATAGGAAGGAAATTAAAAATGCCCCAGTTTCTATCCCAGTGTTTGGGGTTTTCTACATGTAAGAAATGCAGCAGAAATATCTTGTAAGTGGTATGATGATATGTTTTGTAGTAATGGCTGCATTATCCCTTTAGGTAACCCTTTACAGGAAAGGAGAACTTGTAGTTGGACAATAAACTGGGGGTTGATAGGATGCTGAACACAGTAACAGCTTTATTGTCAGTCACTAGCAAGGCTTCTCCACTTCTCATTCCAGTAATGATAATACAAAAAACAGTACAAGAATTCCCAGGGCACTTGGTCGTCTCCTGTCACCTACCTTCATGATTTTTCAGCCCATTTACATCTGCAGGCTAAGGACAAGGAAAAAGGTATGCAATGCAGCCCAGTATAGGGGGGTGGATGCCAAAAGGAGAGCCTTTGAGGCTGCAGCCCTGGTGGGCCCCAGACACCCCAATCCAATGCTGGACCCCCTCTCCTATCTCAAGGTTCGCTGCTCTCCACAAACTAATGGCAGCAGGCAGGCATGAGAGGGCTGTGGGGAGAGCATGGGGTTGCTGTCTGTGCACACGGCTCCTTCTTTCAAGTTATGCCACTGACACAGTATAAGGCTTGTGGTTGGGGTGCCCTCCCTGAAGAAATAGGAGCTTTCTGGACCTTGCTCCCTCTACACTATGTCCCTGACTGACCCCTTCCCCTTTGTGAACTCATTTAGTCTTATCATCTTACATCAGCCAAAGAAGAAGTGAACGGCTGCTCTGCCCGTTATATACACTACTTGGGGCAATTCCCTTCACTCCTGAGTGACATTGAGTAGAACCTCCTCTACGGAATACACTGCTTCACATCTTCTTCTAGACAATAGAAGTAATAACATCTAACAGAAAAAAATGAAATTAACCCCTTAAATCTCTACTGTCAGTTTCTCTGCATACAATGGCACAGTTACAGTAAATAGAGTCAGACTCTTTGATTCCAGCCAGTGTAGA
The DNA here is from genome assembly GCF_017654675.1 of Xenopus laevis. Classification (NCBI taxonomy): domain Eukaryota; kingdom Metazoa; phylum Chordata; class Amphibia; order Anura; family Pipidae; genus Xenopus; species Xenopus laevis. Next base: position 37,056,829 of record NC_054382.1, on the reverse strand, counting down.
TTTCACAGTACTGTAGGGAGAGAGCTGGGGGCCAAAACCACTATGTACTGTAGGTCCTACACGGTGTGTGGGGAGTATGAGTAACAGAAATAACTAAGAGTACGTTATTATACAGTGTACTAATTTAGTTTAAATGCCTATAAATGTGGGTAATATTACAGTACAGTATTACAGTACATATCTATTTAGAGACATATAAATATCTGATACTGCCTAAGGTCTCTTTACAATATCAGAGATCAGTCTATAGTTCATTTGCTGACTCCTGCCTTATTTTTCTGTATCGCCTGACATATCCGTACTATATTTCCTGTTGTATCCATACTATATTGCCTGGCGTATCCCTACTATACTGCCTGGCTTAATCCTACTGTATTGCCTGGCATATTCCTACTGTATTGCCTGGCATATCCCTACTGTATTGCCTGGCATATCCCTACTGTATTGCCTGGCATATCCCTACTGTATTGCCTGGCATATCCCTACTGTATTGCCTGGCATATCCCTACTGTATTGACTGGCATATCCCTACTGTATTGACTGGCATATCCCTACTGTATTGCCTGGCATATCCCTGCTTTATTATCTGGGGTATCCCTACCGTATTGCCTGGCATATCCCTGCTGTATTGCCTGGCGTATCCCTGCTGTGTTGCCTGGCATATCCCTACTGTATTGCCTGGCATATCCCTACTGTATTGCCTGGCATATCCCTACTGTATTGCCTCGCATATCCTTACTGTATTGCCTGTCATATCCCTACTGTATTGCCTCGCATATCCCTACTGTATTGCCTCGCATATCCCTACACATTATTGTAACTGCTGTAACAGGATTTAGGGCTATGCAGATTCCAACCATTGCCAGAATAGAATAATCACACAAGCACACCAGTAATATTTTCAGCCGTAGTGCTATGTTTGCATAATAATGTTGTGCCTTAAAAAAGTTGCCAACTTGAGCCTGCAGTAGCTGTCTCTGTTCAATCACTGTTTGCTAAACTGCAACGGGGAATATTCTAGTGACTCACTGGGGATTGTATCTCCTCTACATTAACTATAATACTGACTGACTATCTTTGCCAATGCCCACTAGACTGGATAGTAGTGACCAGGATCACACACAATGGGGCAGGAGAGATAGTAATCTGGCTTCCATTGAGGATGCTCTTGGTTGATTATCGCTGCAAGGCAACATGGCAATAGGCTGGATAGCTCTTCAGTGCAGGAGTTGCTTTAAGGGTGATGAGGTTGGGGAGGTTGGGGAGGAGGCACAAAGGTCTGTGCACTGGCCCTAAAAGTTCTGAATGACCATGGGTTTAATGCCCCTTAAATCACCCAAGATAAATGATCCCTATATTTGGGTTGTCTAGAATAAGCCAGGAGAGACATAATATACATTCCCTAAACAGTTGCGAGCTCTGGCCCGTCTGAAGGTTCCTTGGAATTTCTTTTCTGTGGTTTTCCCTTACTCTCTAACTCCTGTGGTATTGTCATCCTTTAGGCCTTCTATTCTGAGTTTTTTTCCCCTTGTATCTGCTCTTTCATTCATCTCTCTCTCTCATAAAGATACTGGAATCTCTTCCTCACCAACCTCTTGTTCCTTTGCATGGCTCTCCCCTTTGCTATTGTTAAGTATGTTCCACACAACAACAAAACATTGGCCTTTAGGGCCCTTACACACGGGCGTTTTTACCTGCGCTCCCCTGCGTTGTGCTTTCTTCTGTTCAACCGCAGGGGAGCGCAGAAGTAGACGCACTGAATTATTGTCAATGGGGTTGTACTTAGACGCATTTAAGCGACAAACGCAGGTTGGGACGCCGCATGTTGCATTTCACCTGTGTTCAGTGCATTCATGTGTCTGTGTGAGTACAGCCCCCTTCAAAATAATTGACTGCGTCTACTCCTGCGCTCCCCTGCAGCTGAATGGAAGAAAGTGCAACGCAGGAGAGCGTAGGTAAAAACGCTTGTGTGTAAGGGCCCTTACTCGGGGTGGTTACTAGGCAACTGCTCAAAGCACCTTGCAGTTATGAGCTCAGGTCAATCACATTTAACTGCTGTAGCTTTTTTTTCTTTTTTTGTAATGAAGATACTAATAAGGCAGCACAAAATACACAAAATACACTAGGATTAGATGGAATACACTGGCCTGAAGTGAAGATCTGTATTTAATATGTACACTGGGAGGAAGTTAATAAAAGATGTACTATGTAGTAAATGGCAATTTCCTGTTCTGCCACGGAGTTTTTAATGAATGACAGCAGCTTATTGTAGTTTAGGAAGGGTCACGGCTTACAAAACACAGGATACTCAATACCCGGGTCTAATTGCTCTCATCACGCAAGAGGCAGGTGCAAGTTATTCTTGGGTTCAATAAGTATTTCCTAATCGTGCTGAACTGCAGCTTCCATATTGCACCCCGCCTGCATAGTTTGGCCATGCAGCTATGGTTTGTACCATGTCAGTAGCTCCATCCTGCACATTATGACCTTAAACAGGACTGTCTCATCATGTATCACCTGCTCCAAAATCCCATATGATGTCACATCTTTAGGTTAACGTGACACGGGGCATATCTCAGCCAACTCCCTGCTCCCATTCAGCTTAACGGAAAACCCTGGCAAGTGCTCACTTTGCACACAGATTTGCCTTTTTGGAATTTACACATCTCTTGTAGATTCTTCTCATAGTCAGGCTTTGGGGGTGTTTCATCTGCACGGTCACACAGGAGACTATAAGAAAATGGTTCCATTATTATTTTATTTAACCACTCTATACATACACATATTCTATTTTAATGTATCAATCTGATAATAAGCTGAGATAGTATAAGGTAAAGGGGCCACTGTACTGTTTACACTGCTTTTCAAACTGTGTGGCAGCCACTGCATTCTTTTGCACAGGATACAATTAACCCTACAGCCAATGGCACACCAGACTTGTCCTGGTTATGTTTCTCTACTGAAAACCATCAAGTCCTTTGCAACATCATCACTCCGTGACATCATGACCCCCCCATGACATTGTCTCCACATCATCTGTAAACAGGAACGGGGAAAGGTGGCAACCGTAGATGGCCCTGATCCTTAATAAACTAGTTAAATAAACACTCCTACTGCATATTAACTTGCTATCCTAACTCACACTGTATGTAGAAGCCAAGAAGTAAGTGTAGCAGCAGAAAGTCCAGGGCCAGGGCAGCGATAAACACTTCTCAACTCTTCCAGTTTGGTAGGGCCAGTAAAAGCTGATAATGCTGGGCCTATAGGGACCATTTGGTGACCCATTTAAGGGGTACATTTATCAAAGAGTGAAGTTCCGCCACTAGAGTGAAATTCCGCAGCTTTCCATTCTTTCTATGGGATTTTGAAAGGCGTATTTATCAATGGGTGAAAATGAAATTTCACCCTTTGATAAATACGCCTTTAAAAACCCCATAGAAATGAATGGGAAGTGGCGGAATTTCACTCTAGTGGCGGAGCTTCACTATTAACTTCACTCTTTGATAAATATAGTCCTTAGTCTGTATGTAGGATTCAGACAATGTCCACATACAGGTAGCAGGAGTCTATTACCTGGGAGAAAGGATGTGAATGAAGGCTGGCTATAACCTTTATTAATCTATGCATCCGAATATTCGAATTTTCATAATGATGCCCACAACAGTTACTGTATGTAGGCATAAGAGCAGCACAATCAAGTATAAAAAAAAAAGTATATTCTGAACCAGAGTTACTGCTACATCTCTGTAAACGAGAGATGCTGGATGTGTAGTTAGCAACGGAACAAAAGCTAACTTATTTTATAACGTTTTTTTTTTTAATAAAATCAAGTCTAAGGTATTCAGGATACTTGGCTGTCAAATGAAAACCAACCTGCAAAATGACTACATTGACAATGGTTAACGGAATAACAGATCACTTCTGAGAAATGCAAGTGCTTTATAGACAAAGGCACCACAATAAGAGAAACCACTAAAAAATGCTGCAGAAACAGGCGTGTCGTCAACTGTTCCACTTGCACTAGAGCTTGATGCTATTTCAGGCAGCCTAGTGGTTAGTCAGACTAAATAGTATATACGTGTGATATTCTCAGCACTCTGTAACCAGTTTGCTTCTCTTTCATACCAACCATAGCCAGATCTATTTCTGTTTAAGACAAGCAACGAGCTGTATATGGAAGGCTCACGTAGCTCAGTTCATTCTTTAGTACTAGTGCCAGCTCTGCTTATAACTCAAAATGAGCAAAAGGGCAGGAAAGGGAATTCTATGGTATATACTCTGTCCGTCATCTAGATATACAATAAGGTGGCCATAGACGAAAAGATCCGCCAAACGAGCCAATCTTTACCCGATATGCCACTAACGGGCATGGCTATATCGGGGGTAATCTGAACGTTCGGGCCGATGAGAGCGCAATGGGCTCCAGCGGGATCGGTCGGGACAAAATCATACCTGTCCGATCGACCAAACGACCAATCTCCGCCGGACGAAAAATGTTGGGACTCTCCACACACGGTCCGAAAATCGTACGAATCCTCGATTCGTACGATAGGATCTTTGCGACTATGGCCACCTTTAGTTGGGGTCAACATAATGAGAACAATAATTTCCTGGTAAACAAAATTGTTTTTCCCTTGCTGATACCTTATAGATTCAGAGCTAAAAATACCCAATTAACTATACATAACTTTTTCAAGGCCTCCAAATACAGCAAATCCGTTGATTCTAATTCTAGATGGGTTAGAAACCAAACTGAAAAGGCTAATGAGGAGTATGAAAGAAGGTGCTGAAAAACCTGCAGTCTTATGAATGATTAGCAGCAGACTGAACTGACAGCAAATGCATGGAAAAGGCTTCTCTGCCTTGTGTTTTGGCCACTGGTATTTGTCTAATGGAATTATAAAATTGTGACTGTATACATTTTGTTTTTTTATTTATTTTTTCCTAGTTTTTTTTGTTTCTGGATTAACAGAATGTTCTCAGGCTGGCTGGTCAAATCCTTCTTTACCACTAACCAGGGCTGTATTTAGGTCCCATGCTGCCCTAGGCATCGGATCTAAACACGCCCCACGTTGTGATCGCTGACATCACGCAAAGTACAGTATGCAGCGGAAGTGACATCAGAGCGCATTGTGCGTGACGTCACTTCAGCATTCTTCGTCGGCCCCCCTACCCCTCAGCTCCGTCACCGGATTTCCTATGGAAAACTGTGCCACCCTAGGGCCTTTATATAAATATGACCTTGCCACCAACCTCTTGTGTTTCCCGATCTTCTATGATAAATCCAGAATGGAGAGTGCTATTGTCTGCTGCCCATAGAAAGTATGACTCTGTAGGTTTCTCATAGCCTCTGCAAAGAGATTAAATTAAATTAAAGGGGTGGTTCACCCTTAAATTATGTTTTAGAATATTATAAAATTCCTAACTCCAATCAACTTTTTAATTGGACTTTATTTTTTATTTCTTTATAGTTTTATTATATAGAATTACTTGCATTCTTCTGACTCTTTCTAGCTTTTAAATGGGGTTCACTGACACCATCCAAAAAACCAAGGCTACACATTTATTTGTTATTGCTACTTTCTATTACTCATCTTTCTATTCAGGCCTCTCCTATTCACATTCTTTTCAAATTAATGAGTGGATGGTTGCTAGGGTAGTTTGGGCCCTTGCAACCAGACTGCAGTGAGAAGTTTAAAGTTAGGAAAAGAGCAGCAGAAGTTCAAAACCTCTGAGACTTTGGAAGCAGGTTGATAAATTTGATAAAGTTCAAACTGTCTGGAATAGTGATGGGTGAATGAATTCGCCAGACACTAATTTGCAGCGAAAGTCCACGTTTCGCCGCAAGCTAATCAATTGAAACTGTGGGGAAACGCCATTAGACTTTACATGCCCTTTAAGCAGTGGGTGTTGTTACTAACTGCTGCTGGGCTGAGCACTAACACCTTAAAGGGCATGTAAAGTCTAAAATAGAATAAAGCTAGAAATGCTGTATTTTGTAAATTAAATATAAACCTGAACTTACTGCACCACAAGCCTAATCAAATGAATAATTTATGCTTTCAAAGTTGGCTACAGGGGGTCACCATCTTGTAACTTTGTTAAACATCTTTGCAAGACTAAGACTAAGTGCACATGCTCAGTGTGATCTGGGCTGCTTAGGGATCGTCATAAACAAAGCTGCTTGGGTTCTGCATGGCTGGTAAGTAAGGTGGGGGCTCCCCCTGCTGTTCATAAGTATGATTGTTTCCCTGCTCAGCAGTTAGGGACCGTCTGACAATTCCTATCCACAGCAGTAAATGAAGGGAGAATTTCACTGCATACATTCAGGTTTCTTATAAAAACGGTACACATTTTTTAATTAAAGTATATTGGAGATAGGTTTCTTTTTCATTAAAGAAAGTAAAAATGGGATTTTTTTTTTTTTTGCCTTTACGTGCCCTTTAAGCAAATTGCACGCTCAGAGAAAAGATCTGGGCAATCATTCTCCACTCTGGAATAAAACACACAATGTTACTAAATGACTATGAATCATAAACCAGACACTAAATTAGTTTTTGACAGTAAATGCCAAGATAACGAAGTATAGCAATATTTCATATTTAAACGAATGTGCAGCAGTTTATTTGCACATGCATTTATTATTATGGAAAATATGTTTATATTCCCGAAGCAAAGGAAAAAATAAAGGCATTTTAGTCACGGACAAATAAAGCCAAATAAACCGCAGAAAAGATTTATTGCTAGTGATACTGAGTGTTAATTAAACTGCAACCACCATCAAATTCAAAGCCGATTACTGTGACTTTTATGTACTGCCAAAGATTAACAGAAATCCTATTGATCCATAGGTGTCAGCAGCATTTATCTTCAACATGTTTTTCTAATTGAAACTGTAATTACTCTCAGGGATTTCTGAGAGTTTCTGGGGAAAGACAATTGTCACCTTTAGTGACCTGTTTTCTATATAAATCTTTTACAATTGCTAGCAGTAAAACATGTGACTAATGAGTTCTGTTAGGAGCTCTGTTCCACCAGCTCATTGCTGGGTCCATCTGAATGATGATATTTGGATGGACTGAAGGGTCTCTCTGGCCTTGGCACCCATGGACTTTTTGCACCATATACTTACAACTTCCTTTTGTCAAGGAGGCACCTGCACTGCTGCAGAACATGTTGGAGCCTTCTGGCATTTCCATTGGCTATTGATGTTACTCATGTATGTCCTGAATGTATGCAGATGGAACATTTAATAAGCTTGTCAGTGGTGTGATGGGACTGACATAAGACCTGAGAAATGAAATGTCACTGCTTTCTTTATCCATATGTTTTTTTCCTATAAAGCTCACCAGAGCCAGGGGTGCTTCGCCAATGAGGCGAGTTGAGGCTGTCGCCTCAGGCGGAGGGGCCAGGATCGCCCCTGACCAGAGCTCCTCATAGCATTGTCTTTGCTATGTAACACTATTGCTATCCTCTTAAATAAAGACGATAACTAATAAAATATTGCAATAACTATAACCCACCATGATTATATACTGTATGTAATTATATGAGATGATACCTTCTACATTTCTACAGCATAGGTAGGTTAAAGGAAAAATTGAGACATTATTATCTATACAGGGCAAGGAATAGCTTCTCTACCAAAAACTTCTCCAAATGATTAAGGGTATGTGATTCAAAGGACATGTTGGTGGAACAATTCCCATGCACCCACATGAATTGACCCCTTGGGATATCTCTAATGACATGGGAAGGCTGACAGCTTTTGCTGTGTCATATTGTGTCCCTTAGGGAAGATTACATTAATGGTGCCTTCGATGAAATTGATTACACCAGGATGCCAAGTCATTGTAGAGGCCTACATAACATTATTGAAATCACGTGTGCAGAGAATTGTGGGGTTTGGAGGATGCAGTCTAAGGAGAGCTGGCTGTTGATACAAAGTAACAGTAGTCAGCCAGCTCAGCAAAGTAGTCAGACAGATCAGCAGGAGAGCAGGCTTAGGGAACTGTCAGAAACCATTACATGGTCATGAAAAGTCTGCATATTTTTTAATCAATGTATATTGCAAAGTTGCTTGAAATTATGTTTACTTTTCAAAAAGCTTAAGTTATGTTTGTTTGGCGTTCAGCTTTAATATTTATCTAACTCAGTCCTCAGATGAAGAAGGCCCAGATTTCCATTGAGTAGAAGGTCGACAATTGACCTGCTATATAAAACTATTCGATCATGGTGGTGGTTCTCCCATGTGGAGGTTTGTATACACAGGAGCAAATGTCACATCCATGGATGTCCCATGTCTTTGGAGTTCGATGACCCCACCCAAAAGAAAGAAATTATGTGTTAGTAAAAAATCTACACTAATAACTATAAAACCTTGTAACTCGGTGGACAAAAATAAGAAATGTGTTATAAAGTATCACATGGATTCAATTCCATTCTTAAATACGTTCCACACTGTAATAAGTATTTGCATTAGTATGTCCATGAGGCACTGAGACAAAACAATATCTTAAAAAGGCCGTAATGTTTGTGTCCCATACAGTATATGTGTCTTATCTGCTGTCTCGAAACAATTCTAGCCATTGTGCTGCCATTTTTTGTTGTCTAAGACAAAGTCAAGTGAAAAATGCTTTAAAAGAAGCATGAAATTCTATGGGGCAAATTCACTAAGCCCCGAAAATACGCTAGCGATGCCTTCGACGCACTTCGCCAGGGCGCCGCTAAATCTACTCTATTGCACTTCGCCTGGTCTGAGATGGTGAAGTCAAGTCTGGCGCAAGAGGTAACGTTCAGTAAAATGCGCAAGTTAGTGAATTAGCGTAGTTACGCCCTTCGCCATTGCGCAGGGACGCTTTAGTGAATTTACCCCCATGAATCAACGAGAATAAGACATAAATTTGAGTGAATATGCTGATCTGTTGCTGGATAGTATACTAACCAGTATGTGCTAATTGAATTACTGCCTGCTCATTGCTTTATATGGATTATTTAACATGGGTAAATGTTGCACTTATTATTTCATTAGCTCTATGGGGCAAATTCACTAAAGCACGAAGAAGCTAATGCTAGTGCAAATTCGCCAGTGTGACGTCATTTCATTACTTCACCGATTTACTAACGGGTGCTGGCGTAAATTCGCTAGCAAAGTGGACCTACTCTAATGCTACTTCGCACCCTTACGCCAGACGAAGTTGCGCTATGGCGAAGGGACGTAACTACTAATTCACTAACTTGCAGATTTTACTGAACGTTACCTCTTGTGCCAGACTTGCCTTCGCCACCTCAGACCAGGCGAAGTGCAAAAGAGTAGATAGGACTTGCTTCAAAAAAAGCTGACATTTTTTCTAAGTCCCAAAAAACGCTGGCGTCTTTTACTTCTTTAAGGGTGATAGACTGAAAAAGATCGTAAATTCTTTTGGGGTACCCTCCTTCCCACCTAAATTTCCTAACATATGGCACCTAAACTATACAGTGGGCACATGTGAAGGGCAAAATAACAACTTTATTTTATTTTATGAAGGTTTCCAAGGCTTGTGTAATGTAATGTATTTGCTGCTACATCTACGTCTATTGTACTTTAACTTGGCGCCGTTTGCAAATTAGGCATCGCTAGCGTAACTTTGCTTTGCTTGACAAATTAACAGTAGCTCAACTTCGCTACCTTTCGTCTCCCTGAGCGCAACTTTGGATTTTAGTGAATTAGCAGCTCCCTGGCGAAGTGCGGCGAAGGCGCGCTAGCGTATTTTCGGCGCTTAGTGAATTTGCTTCAGTTGCATTTCACAGTGATTCTAAAGGCAGCAACACTATATGATGATTTGGAATGACTGTTCATAGTGATTGGGGCTGTACTCACTCAGGCGCGTGTAGGCGCCGAACGCAGGTTGAGACGCAACATGCTGCATTTTTCCTGCGTTTGGCGCCTACACGCGCCTGAGTGAGTACAGCCCCATTTAAAAAAAATGACATGCGTCTATTCCTGCGCTCCCCTGCGGTTGAACGCCAAAAAACGGAACGCAGGGGAGCGCAGGTCAGAACGCCAGTGAGTAAGGGCCCTAATGGCTATTTAGAGTCACCTTGGTGTTTATTGGCACAAATGCACATGCCAAATACCTTCTACAGGTCATGGATCACATCAGATATCTATACACATAACATTACACCAAGGTCATAGTATATAATACACACATTTATATCAGAGCCAGTTTACAAAGTCTAGTAAGAAGGAAAGGTAATTTGTTTGTTTGATGTGTAATCAGAAAGGTAAATTGTTTTTTAATTTTGACATTAATGATATAAAATATATATTTTCATTTGTTTTTTTAGCAGTATGTGTGAGTATGCAGAAAGAGATGATTTGCAGTAGGCAAAGCTCAGGTGGAATTTGATGGGAGGTTTTGACAGCAGCAGTTGATCTCAGGCGGCTGAAATGTTTATGACTTGTGGCTGTTACACCTGGTGAGCCATCTGAACTAAATATTTACAAGTCTCTGCTTAGAATTCTGTGCTCATTTGGCCTACAGTTTTGTACAGGTCACAGACTTCCAAGAGGTCTCCTTACACCTGACCAGTGTGTGATTTCACAGCTGCTGCTGAACAGAACCAGAACATTTAAACTGAATTTATTAGGCAAGTGCTAGCAGGGCCATTCCCATTCATTGGCATTTGGTGATATGTTTGGATAAAAAACAGAAAGGGAGGAGAAGAAAGGGCTGAGGATGGAAAGCAGGACAGAATATCAGGGAGGAGGCTGATAAACAGCAGATAAAAGTGAGTGTGACAGTGGGAAAGTGGCACAGAATTAGTGAGCCAAGAACTGTGCAATGCACCAGCTGTGTCTGAATGATATACACAGGGGGTTATCAAAGTCCAAATTTATCTCATTGACCTTTTAAAGGGTTAAAACATAATTGTTTTCGTGGAAAAAGACCCCTCTAATTTGCCTTTAAAGAGTCCGAATAAAAAAGTATTCCAACTCAGACCTGCCGAGCTCATGTAGAAGTCAATGGGAGAAATCCTAAAGATACTCCGATCTGCGCTTAGTTTCATGCAATAATCTGAAAATCTAGAGGTTTTCGGGCGTCAAATCCGAAAAAGTTGCCGTTTTCGACGACAAATCCGAAAAATTCACAGAATTCAGATTTTCGTTAACTATTTTATCGAGTTTTTATCTGATCAAGAAATTTTTTCGGGAAAATGTATTGATAAATAAGGGGAAAAACCCGTGCGGATTTGGTCGGAGTAGCTTGCAGAAAACAAGATATTTTTGGATCTTGATAAATAATCCCCCCAGAGATACTATAGGCCAGCTCATTATTTATTATCATTCACACGTTGTGAAACTGTATAATATGAATGCAATTTAGAACTGAAATGCTGGAATTCTCCCTCTGATTTCATTGTCTCGTTGTTCCACTGGAAACCACACTCGTATCCTCCATAGGCACAAAGCATCTCGTTGTTTGTGTTCTGTTCAGTTTAATGATGTTAATCAAGAGGCGCTCGTTTATAGAGTTATACCATTCTGCTAATTAAATCTAATAACATTGCCATGAGGACTCTGTTCTTGTTGCCCCAATAATTACATTGCACAAAACCAATTACTAGAAGAAAAAAACAACAACAGTTTGGCGAGTGAGGAACTGGCATCCTCCGGCAGCTACAGAACTACAACTCCCATCATTGTAATATTTGATTCTGTCATCTGGAGGGTAAGGGGTACATTTTCTTAGCGGCGAAAATTCGCCAGTGAAGGCTTTGCAGCCATCGCAACTCTTCGCCAGGCGAAAATTCTCTCAGACAATGCTGATTTACTAAAATACAAAGTTGCGTCCAGGGCCCGAACGCTGGCGAATTTTCGCTACCGTTACTTCAGCAATGCGAGCAAATCAAAGTGAAGATGTGCTAACGTTCGCTTATGCCTAGCACAACTTCGTTGCTCAGGCTAATTTGTATACGGCGGGAAATTTATAGTTGAATGGACGTATACGTTGCAGCAAATACATTACATTACACAAGTCCAGGGAACCGTAATAAAGAAAATGGAGTTGTTATAATGCCCTACACATGAGCCCACTGTATAATGTTCCAAATGTTAGAAAATGTATGGGGGAACCCAGTTACCCAAAAAAAAAAGGAAAAGACGCCAGGGTTTTTTGTACTTTTAACTTTTTCCACTAAAAAATATGATGTAAGTAACAGAAGATTGAGGAAGATCTATGCACTCCAGTGCAATTCGCTTGGTCTGAGCTGGTGAAGGCAAGTCTGGTGAAAGAGGTAACGTTCAGTAAAATCCTTATCTTATTGAATTTGCAGAGTAACGTCCATTCGCCAGAGCGTAAATTCACCTGGCGACAGAGTGCGAATCACCACTATCGTCTGTCTCCTTCACAAACGAAGTGACACCTGTGCCCGAGGGAGAAGGGGAAGCCGGCTCTTCAACTCCCATTACAGAAACAACTGGGCAACCTGCGCAAAACAGCTTTTTTACTTTGGATATGTGTATAAAGGACTTTGAAAATGTGAGTGAACCTTTTTAAAATAAATTTGATATGTTTTAGTAAAGCAATATTACACGATACAAGTCTTTTTTATATATATATGGGAGTGGACAAGAAGCAACGGAGGAGGAACGGAGCGTGGACACCATTACGGGCAAACTAACAATCAGGGTCTTGTAAGTAGGCATTGCTACAGGTTATCGGTGGAAGGATTCACACTGGGAAAACTTAAAGGGCACAGGAGGAGTGGTTTAAGCACGATACAGAAACACGCGAAACACCTGAGTTTAAAGGGAAGTAACACAATAGAAACATTTCCCGATGTTGAAATATAAGTTTACGAAAATACTACACTATATTTTTTTTCTCTCTCTCTCTTTTTTCCTGATGTTTATTTGTCTCCGATGCCAGGGGCGCTGATCTATTTTTCTATACATTGTGAAGTATTCTACAGTTGGGAGGACTGAAGTAGGATCGGCAGGAGCAGATTAAACGAAAAGACTGACTTTTCCATTTATTTTGCAACTTGTTGCGGTTTTGCATCTAGTTGGGAAATTTTTGAACTTTTTCTGTGTGCCCGTTAGGAAATCTGCAAAGTCCCTAGGTCACTTCACCCTTTAGTAAATATGCCCCTAAAATGGTATAATCTGGTATTAAAAATAAATATGAATCACGTGAGTAAAGCGTTAAGTTTGATGGGTATGTGACCCATGTTTTTTTTTAGACAAAAAAAATCTTCTTTATGAAGATTTCTAAGTCTAAATAAATCTAAGATCCCTTGATTGAATAGCTAGGAGATGAAAAATAAAATTGTATTCTAATCCAGGGTTCCTTATGCATGAAATGTAATGTACAGTGGTGGGTTTACCGTAGGTTTTCTGCATTCCTTAAGGCATTTCCAGATATACAGCTACACAAAGCCATTATCCTGTTAAATACACTGGTGCTAATGAGTAAAATTTCTCCTTTACCCCCAATGACCTATTTAATATGTGGCATATGCCCCGGTCAATGAGGTGTCATGAGAATGGAATGGATGTAATTGGATGCTTATGGCCCAGGGCACTTGCAATTGACAAGCAATCTTTGCATATTCAGAAAAGGATTCATTCTGGAGAGCCATTATATTTCAGGGGAGGCTGCCAAATGCCCCAGTAGTTATTTCCTTGTTTTCTTGTTTCATCCTGCTCCAACAACAGGTTTACTGTCATCACTTTATTAGCCATAACAATATGGATTATATTCATCACAATACCATAGCAGGCTCCATTCCTATAGTGATTTTCTTTTAAATACATTCTATATTTATGCATTTTTTATCCATTTTAAAGAGGGGACACAGAAAGAAAACTGTAAGGGAGAATAAATGTGAATCCCAGACAATAATTGTACAATGGAGGTATCATGTATGAACATTCTAAACATACAGTAAATTAGAATGAAAAGGACGTAGCATTGCATATATTTATTGTATATTAAGTCATCCTTTGGGGCAGATTTACTTAAGGGCATCGCTAGTAAAAATTTACTAACAGGCATAGTCGAAAATTCGAAAGAGACTGCCGCTAGCATAGTTTCACAAGCTATCTCCAGGCAGATTATCGCTCAGGCAAACGACTGTTACTCCTCAAAATGCTGCCCCCCTCGCTGGCTTACCCGTCTGCAGGGGAGGCATCCGAGGCAGGAACACTAGTGCGGGGAGCGCAACTGCGCTCTCCCGCACTAGTAAATCCGAATTTCCGGTTTCAAAACCAGAAATTCGGCTCTTAAAAGTACAGGAGCTGCTTTTTGCCGCCCCTGGAAATGTATCTGGTGCTGCCCCGAGGTGAGCGCCTCAGGCTGCCTCATTGGCCGAGCACCCCTGCATATCCTGTATGCTGAAAAGTCATAGAAATTTTAAAAAAAACCACTGGTGATTTTCATATTTTCAATCTCCCGATCTGCCTTCCTCTAACTTCCCACCGGCTATAATGGCATTCGCAGCGCTTCATTTTCCGAAGTCGCCCCACGAGGAAACTTCGGACGACTTTGGAAAACTAAGCGCTGCGTGAAGTTAGGGGAAGGCAGATCGGGGAGATTGTCGTCCAGAAGAAGATTAGTTGTCAAGCAATTAAATCTCCCTGAATCTCCCTATATGCCCTTACCCAAAAGGGGTCTTCCACAATAAAATAAGATGCTATTTTACGCAACTTTCCATTAAACATTCAATTAACATTCTGAAAGTTCTGTCAAAATAGGGATGCACAGAATCCACTATTTGGGATTCGGCTGGTTATATTAAGAACAAAAAGACTGCCCAGAACCATGTGAATATAAATGATATAAAACTATTTAAAAAGTGGAGAAGGTGTGGAATTTGGAATCCCTGGATGAGCTGCAGAGTGTTTAGAAAATGACAGATACAATGGTGCTTGAAAGATTGTGAACCCTTTGAAATGTTTTATATATTAATATGAATGTGACCTAAATCATCATCTGATTTTCCTAAGTCCTAAAAGAAAACCTAGTTGAACAAATGAAACAAAAGTTATTTTATTTGTTAATGTATTTATTAAAAAAAATGATCCCATAACATTTCTACGTGTGGCAAAAGTAAGTGAATCCTTAGGAGTATCATATAATTTGAAGGTAAAATCAAAGTGTGGTGTTTTCAGTCAATGGGATGACAATCAGGTGTGAGTGAGAGACCCTGTTTTATTTTATTTTAAGAACGGGGATCCAGCAAAGCCTGATAACACATCCAACACATTCGTGGATATGTATCATGGCTAAAAGAAAGGAGGTGTGTGAGGACACAGAAAAAGAGTTGTTGATGCCCATAAAGCTGTAAACGGCTACAAGACTATCTCTAAAGAGTTTGGATTCCACCAATCAACAGTCAGACAGATTGTTTACAAATGGAGGAAATTCAAGAGAGTTGTTACAAGCTGGATCAGGGTGTAAATCTGTGGTATCATCTCATTAGCTCCTATGTCAGTTGAGTTCAGCAAAGATCTGTCATTGGGACCCACAAGGAAATTGTAGAAGCAATAAAAGCTAAAGACTGTGGATTAAGGGTAAGGCCACACAGGGCATTTTGGGGTGATTTGGTCGCCTGGCGACTAACTGCCTCATTTTTGCGGCGATCAATCTCCCTAAACGCCTTCCGTGAATCTGTGCTGGCTAAAATGAAAAAAACACCGGCGCTAACCACAGGTGGCGATTCATTTTCCGAAGTCGCCCAAAGTTTCCTCGTGAGGCAACTTCGGAAAATGAACCGCTGCGTGTGATTATCGTTTTTCATTTTAGCTGGCGCAGAGTCAGGGAAGGCGTTTGGGGAGATTGGTCGCCGCAAAAACGAGGCGATTAGTCGCCAAGTTACCAAATCTCCCCAAAACGCCCTGTGTGGCCTGACCCTAACTGTGTAAATAGTTACAGAACACCCATATTGGCCATCAGATGTCTGAAGTTATACAGGTCAGGTTGGTCATTAGACTTGTATTCTGTGACTTTAGTTTTGCCCGATGCAAAATGGGGCCAATGGGGGAATCGCATTGTCTGTGAATTTCAAAAAACAGAAAAATATCCAAACATTTTACAATACAATGCAAGGATTGTGCAATACGAGTTACACCTTAGCAGGAAAGAGAGTTATTTCATAAAACTTTAGCTCCCCTTTGATTTATGGGTGAGGTACTTATGTTGTAAACGGCATGTTTTCAAATCAGAAAGTGACATTTATATTATTATGTACATGCATATTATTAATTTTACGTAGCTCTTCACATAATTCTAAGTAGGTGATAAAACAGGACATTTTATGTGCTAATATATCACACATTATTTTTATATATATTTATAAATATATTTATATACATAAAAAACTGTTTTTATTAAATATTTCAGTAAAGCCATGAATGTCTGTAAAAGGTATCCTTAGAAATGGCATAATTTGTAATTGTCCGTAGTGATGTCACATGATTAAATAAAATGTGTGTATCTTGCACAGTATTATAATAGTAGGAAAGAACAAGAGGTTTATGCTCAGACTGCAGCATGGGGCATTTATATTGCCACAGCACCGTGTCAATAAACTCTAGTCTGATTGTTTTGGGATGAATGCTGATTCATATTATTTTAGTTTACATAAGTTAGAAGGCACAGCTATTATTATATAGGAAAAGTGAGCTTTATGGATAACACAAACTTGAATAAATGCAAATATCTGGGTATCTGTAGTTACTCCCCTGGCTACATACCCGCTTCATCCACTGTTCTCAGCTTATTTTAAATTGTTTCAGACAAATGTTCTCCTGGAGCTGTATTTCACCTTCCTTTTACACCATACTTTCTTACTTCTCCTTCAGACTCTGCTGATAAAGAGCAAAAATGCTATTCATTCACTGTATTGTTTTTATTAGGGTAAGAGCACAAATTGCTTTGAAGTTTGGCCAGCAAGCTCTGTCCTGGGGGCAAATTCACTAACCTCCGAAAAGTCGCCAGCGACGGCTTCGCTCACATTGCAACACTTCGCCAGGCGTAGAATTAGGACAACGCTAATTCACTAAAATCCAAAGTTGTGTCCAGGGCGCCGAACTCTGGCGAAGTTGCATACGGCGGGAAGTTAAAGTTGTACGGACCTATATGTACAGGCCAATACATTACACTACACAAGCCCAGGAAACCTTATTAAAAGAAAATAAAGTTGTTATATTGCCCTACACATGAGCCCAGTGTATAGTTTATGTGCCATATGTTAGGAAATGTAGGGGGGAAGCCGGTTACAAAAAAAAATGACGCTCCTTTACAGCCTATCACCCCGAAAAATGAAAAATCGCCAGCGTTTTTTGGGACTTAGAAAAATTTTCAACTATTTTTTGAGGAAGTCCTATCTACTCTATTGCACTTCGCCTGGTCTGAGGTGGCGAAGGCGAGTCTGGCACAAGAAGTAACGTTCAGTAAAATCTGTATCTTAGTGAATTTGCGTAGTTACGTCCATTCGCCAGAGTGCAAATTCGCCAGGCGTTAGGGGGCGAAGTACTGCTAGAGTCTATCTCCTTCTCTAGCGAAGTTACGCCAGCAACCGTTAGTAAATTGGCGAATTACCGAAATGATGTCACGCTGGCGAATTCAATGTTATTCAATTCGCCGTTTAGTAAATTTGTCCCCTGGTCTCATCTGACCACAAACAATTTCTTACATTGCAACTGGGTTGCTCTTGAGTTTTTGGCAAATTTCATTTATCCTGGTTCTTATGCTTCAAATATGCAACACTTTACAGTCTATTGTTATCCTCCACTTTTAAAGGGGTGGTTCGCCATTAGCTCAACTTTTAGTATGTTATAGAATAGCTCATTCTAAGCAACTTTTCAATCGCCCTTTATTATTTATTTGATATCGTTTGTGCATTATTTGCCTTCTTCTTCTGACTCCTTCCAACTTTCAAATAAGGGTCCTTGATCCCATCTAAAAAACAAATGCTCTGTAAGGCTACAAATGTATTGTTATTGCGACTTTTAAGGCCCTCCCCTATTTATATCTGTAGAAATAAGTCAAATAAACTGGTTTTACTGTGTTTTTTCTTGAAGAATTGAGAATTTCTGAAATGAAAATTGGATGACTGCTGAATCAAACGTATTTCTAAAGCTATACCATGACCTGGATGAATGATAATATTTACAAATTCCCCTATTTATATTCCAGTGTCGTATTCAAATCAATGAATGGTTACTATGGCAATTTGGACCCCAGCAACCAGATTGCTGAAACTGCAAACTGGAGAGCGGCTGCATAAAAAGCTAAATAACTCAAAAGACAAAAAAATGAAAACCAACTGTAAATTGTCTCAGAATATCACTCTCTACATCATATAAACAGTTAGCATCTTGTTAAAATAGAATGAAAGATGGATGGTATAAATACAGATAAAATACTGCATTCTTCTGAAAAATAACATCTGACCGCCCTGAACAACATGGAAAACAAATGATGAAATTGTGTAAATGAAATGGTGAAAATCCCAAATAAATCAATTAAATTCCACATTGTAACACAATAAAATTAATAGGAGGGCTGAATAGTAATGGGAATCCCTGTACATATCCCGCACTGCTTGTATAAACAATTGCTGCATATACGTATATATGTTTTGTCCTGCCATGATCCATTGACAATTATTTTATAGATCAAACTATCCCCAAACACATGTGATTCATTGCGGTACATGTAGTGCAAACCTCACGCCTTAATAAAAAAAACGACTCCAGTTCTGTGTTTCACATTTATCGTGTTATGGGATGTGACTTTATTTAAAAAAATATAGGCATAAAAGGATGCTGTGCTGGTTTTATACATACAGTTCAAGAGAATCTTTCCCATTGGAAAACAGATGTCAAAGATTCAAATGACATTGAAACGGTAGAATTTGCAACACACATTGCACTTTTTTCTTTTTTCTTTTCTTTTCCTTCTATTGCCCCTTCATTAAATTAGAACTGTAATATCTGTTTAACTGCACGGCAATAAAATATGATTTCATATGGACACATCACAAAATAAAAATGAGTAATATATTTACAATATTTTCTTCATCAAATTTGGTCACTTTGACATTAGCTCTGAACATTGCTAAGGTTTTACATAATGTATTTTGGCTGGAGTTCACATTTGACTGATTATCCTATATGGCACCAGAATTCCACCCGTCTTATTGCATCCTCTTGCATTTATATACATTATGGCTCAATGAAAGCACATGACAAGCTCATCGTTTCTCAGTGCTGTGTATTCTTGTGCGGCGTCATCACTCACTAGCTCACAACAAGCACACACTTATGTATCTGAAATATGACAATTCCTTGGTTTCATTTAAATATACTGAATAAAATCTAATTAAAAAAACAACTGCTTGAAGTGTCTGTCGATATATTCTGCTCTAAAATTGTTTTTTCCACACACACTCCAGTGGTCGGTTTTGGCCAGCAACCCACTTCTGCTTCCTGCCTGTTTATTTCCTTCATGTAAAAACATCCTGAACTTTCACAGATCAACAACCGGGTGACAGCTTCTCCAGTTGTGCTTTAAAGAAAAGGTTCAGCAAGTGCAAAGCAAACATCTTGTGCAGCTACACTGGTCCTAGAGCTAAGAACTCCAATACAAATAGCACAAGGCCTTGGGCTTTAGATACAATCAATCTCCAGTTTCATCTCCTGCTTTTTCCGGGATGGCCTCCAAACTGCGCTGGGGCTTGGACGCTTCTGCGTTTCCAGTATTTGCCTTGTTTAGTCCGCATGATACAGCAGCATAGTGAATTTGCTTCAGGTTCTCCAAGGCCTCGGTTTTAGCATATTTGAGAAGATCAGCTTGACCCTGGAAAGAGGCAAAGTAAGAATAACTTTATATTTGAGTAAGGCTCCTATCTAAATCACTGGTTATATGGACAGGAGGCGTCCGTGCATCCATTCTAAATGGGTTACTGATCCTGATGCAGTCGGACAATGTAACATTTGTTTATGTTTGTTACTACATGTCTACGTTGTACACAAAGGCATTCAGGTAAAAGCTCTTGCATATAAGTCAACAAAAAGTACAATTTCTCAAGCTCTGGCCCGTGACTTATGTGTTATTTATTAAACCTCAAACTGGGGAATCCAGCAGTATTATTGTTTTTTTTTTCCAATTAGCAACACTTTTCTGACTGTCAGGAAAGTGTTGGCAAGTTGACACATAATGTGTCAATTGCATACAATGTATTTGCCTTTGACCATAACACATTCAGATTCAGTGAGTGTCAGTAGCCAGGGCAGGTCAGTAGCAGTACTGAGTACTAACACCCAACTGAATCCTTTACTCTTGTTAAAGGAGAAGGAAAGGTTAAAAGTAAGTAAGATTTACCAGAAAGGCCTATGTAAACACAACAGCAAACCCTCAAAGTAATGCTGCTCTGAGTCCTCTGTTAAAACAAACACTGCATTTCTTTCATTCTATTGTGTACACATGGGCTTCTGTATCAGACTTCCTGTTTTCAGATTAATCCTCCAGGGCACGGCTTGAGCATGCTCAGTTTGCTCCTCTCCCCCCTCCCCCCGTAACGTGAGCTGAAAGCTATGAGCAAGCAGGGACAGACTCAGGCAGGAAGTGATGTCACACCAATCTAATATGACAGCTGCTATCCTAAACAAGCATAGAGCTTCTAGAGCTGTTTACTCAGGTATGGTAAAGTATTCTGCAGAATACATATAGTGGTATAGCTGGCACTATTGTGGCTAATCTATTGACAATAAACTGCTTCGGTAGCTTTCCTTTTCCTTTAAAAACACTACGGGAGAGAAAGGCTTCAGGAAGCAATCAGTATTAAGATCTGATTAGTATTGTTGATTATTGAAAATTCTGCCCCAATGTGTATTTTCTAAAGTTGAAGTTTAAAATAATTATGGCTAGGAATGCTGTTTTTTTTTTTTTTAAAGTATGTTGTATATAACTTTAATAACCTAGGCCTTCAGTGCAGCAGCTGCCCATCATGTATGTTGCCAAGCCATCTTTTGAGTGCCAGTGATATTGCACATGCTCAGTGTGTTCTGGGCTGCAGAGAAGCTTTGGTTACAGGGTGTATAGAATCATCTACACAATGTCATAGATGCTGATAGTACAGGGCTGATTCTTAAATTCTGGTGAAGAGAGCATTGGCTTATAAGTTGCCTTGACTAGTTAGTCTTACATTGTTACTCATATACAGTATATTATGAGTCAGTCCCTAAGCTTAGTTAGTGACAGCAGCACAGAGCATGTGCAGTGAATCAGCAGAAAAGAAGATGGGGAGCTACTGGGGCATCTTTGGAGACACAGGTCTTTACTGATAAAGGACTGTGGTTGCCTTGGGTTGGTACAGAAGTCCAGAATATAATGTACAATATTTCTAGCATTTTTTTAACTTTTCATTCAAAATAACAGGGGATCACTATCATGGCTACTTGAAGGGCATTCAAGCGACTTTGTGGGCTTTGCCCATGCCAGTAACATTTTAGATGTTAAACTGTGGAGTCTGCAGTTCACTAGCATTGCACACATATATACACATTTCTGACCGTTACCCAAATAGGCAGTTATTAGGGCATGCATTGTTTCATATGTTCTGTATGCTTGTTAAAAGGCATGTAAAAAAATTAAATCCCATTTTTACTTTCTTTAATGAAAAATAAAGCTATCTCAAATATACTTTAATTAGAAAATGTGTATCGTTTTTATAAGAAACCTGACTGTATGCAGTGAAATTCTCCCTTCATTTACTGCTGTGGATAGGAATTGTCAGATGGTCCCTAACTGCTGAGCAGGGAAACAATCATACTTATGAACAGCAGGGGGAGCCCTCGCCTTACTTCCCAGCCATGCAGAATTCAAGCAGCTTTGTTTATGACGATCCCTAAGCAGCCCAGACCACACTGAGCATGTGTACAGTCTTGGTCTTGCAAATATGTTGAACAAAGTTACAAGATGGTGACCCCCTGTAGCCAACTTTGAAAGCATAAATTATTTGTTTGATTAGGCTTGTGGTGCAGTAAGTTCATGTTTATGTTTGGTATACAAAATACAGCATTTCTAGCATTATTCTATTTTAGACTTTACATGCCCTTTAAATTCTATGTATTTTCTTTTATTTCTTTACCACTTGCGAATAAGGTTAAATACAATATTAAACACAGAAATTACATGTTAAGCAAAATCTCAATTTCATCGGCAACATATGGAAACATATTAAAGTACTCTCATTTATTGGGGGAAGTAAATATTAATATTCTCTTGCATCTTCCAGCAGGAGGAAAAGGCAGAGGATTGTAGAGGAAAACCTGATCCAGGGTGGCTTTGTACTTATTGCAGATTAAAGCCACATACTGGGGAAGGATTTAACACTAGCATATTGATTAAGGTTTGCATTGGTGCAGAAACACTCTCTGAGTGACAGTTGTATAATCCAAGAAGCAGAAGATTTAGTCCAATACATTGAAACTGATTTAAAGTTCTTTGCATGTATTTTTTGTTGGTATAAAGGCTGTTGAATTACTATGTACAGTGAATTACACAAAACTAAATTGCTTGCTAATTACCTTGACAAGAGACCTTTGGGGTCATTTCCTACCCCAGGGGTGCAAGTGCAAGAGCATGGCCCCTTATAGCTCAACAGTCAGACCAATAATGCACATTGACACTGTTAATTAATACTGAAACCTGATTGATAAATGACTCTCCATTTTAAGTGCCAGATAGTTCCCTTTGGATCAGAAGTGTTGAATGCAATTAGAATGTGATGATGCTGTGTCTGCACAAGGACCTCTCCACTGCTCCCTCAATCTCAATCAAAGCTTTGCTTAATAGTTTAACATATATTTGTATAAGTGAACAATCATCTCCCTCACACGACTGTTCCGTTGTTGGAATGGGCAAACATTCTCTCTCTAGCTCTGCTGTAATAATACACATGGAGCCTGGTAAGCACACAAAGTATTTTTTGGAGAGGAACATGTAAACAGAATCTTTCTCTCATTTCAAACTGAAAAGCTATTCCTTGATAGTGATCGAGTCACTGGTGTTGCTTCTTTGTCATTAAATAAAATAAATTAAAAGGGCCACTTAGACTTCTGAAACAGAAGTAAATACATCAGGTAGGCTGTGTACTTAAATTGTCCAATCATTGCTCCACATGCCCCTGTTCTTCAATTTAGACAAGGTGCAATCCAATCAAAATGCAGTCAATGTCCTTTATATATATATATATATTATATATATATATATATATATATATATATATATATATATATATATATATATATATATATATATATATATATATAAAACAGTCTTGAAAAAAACCGCACTCACAGGGCTTGTAAAGATGAAAAAAAAGAAAAAATTTATTACGACGTTTCGGCTCTAATACTAGAGCCTTCCTCAGGTGAAATACACAGTGCCAGTAACAATCTATTTAAACATAAAAAGGCGCCAAACATCAGCTTGTGACGTCATCAGAGCTTGGATGCGTCACTAATTAGTGGTGCATAAAACAGTTTTACTCAACAGCCGCTATTTCTATGTAAGTGGATATTTGAGTGCATATGTGACTTACTATGCGGCCATGTGGGTGCTCTTATACTACTCAAACAGTGCTGTGATGTAGTGGTGCTGTTTTAAAATCATATCGCCACTTACCCAGGGAGAACCGTGGATAGCAGAGAGAAAGGAGCGCTCACTCTGTCGCCTCTGAAGACAGGAGGCGTGTTCCATTGAGCGAAGCTGAGACCCCTTCACCTGTCCTTCCAATGCGCCGCTTAGCTCCGGCGCCAGCTCACTACCGGTGTATACCGATCTCCCCGTGCGTGTCATAAGGAGGCCCCGCCTCCATGCGGTGCGGATGTCACTCACAGGGCTATATTATTATATATATATAATTTGGCGACTCCTCTGCCATCCCAAAGCCCATCCAATCAACTCTCTGCCACATTATGGTCATTTCTATGTATCATTAACTCCCCACCTTCCTCATATTTACCAATTTTGAGTGCCTGAGAGAGCTGCCCTTGAAAGTAGGTCGTTCCCCTCCCAAATACACTTCTGATAGCTTATCATACTCTTTTTTTGGCTTCATATCAAGCAGCTGAGAAAACACACAGATACCAAATTACAGCATAGTTTGAAAGAAAAAAGAATAACAATTGTAGATAGATCACAATTGTTTAAAGGAGAACTAAAACATACAAATTAATATGGCTAAAAATTCCTTATTTTATATACTAAACTTATTTCACCTGCCTAAAGTTTCAGCTTGTCAATAGCAGCAATGATCCAGGACTTCAAACTTGTCACAGGGGGTCACCATCTTGGAAAGTGTCTGCGATACTCACATGCTCAGTGGGCTGACAGCAGCACAGAGCATGTGCAGTGAATCAGCAGAAAAGAAGATGGGGAGCTACAGGGGCATCTTTGGAGGCTTGAATGGATCTTCACCTCTGTATGTAAATACATAATTTCAGCGGATTGTCCTGCTATACCATCACAAAGGGAAAGATCTTTCTTCCATTCTGCTAATAATTCCCTTTGACAGTCAAATGTGTCATCATACTCAAAAATTTAGCTTGAGTACCAATCAGTTAGATAATTACAGTGATGGTTTATCACCATTCCACTCAAAAGTCAGTTCTAAATAACAGCAAGCAATGCAATGTAATTTATTTTGTATGGATTTGGCTGCCATACAGTAGGTCAAGAAAGAGCTACTCCACTTCTCTTCCCTCGGTAGGAAATGGTTACTGTGACATATTTATATCATTATTGCTGAGAATAAAAGTGTGTTTATGCGATGGGGAATGGCAGAATAAGCTCATAGTGCTAATGATTCAGGATCATGTTATCTTTGGAATTCTTTGTACTTTGTGTACCCTGTTATACTAATAAAGGCAGGCACACATTGACTGTATCTCAGTACATTTTAGAGTAAGGGTCCCCAACCATTTTTTACTTGAGCCACATTCAAATGCAAACAGGCATGCCACCCAGCCGCTTCGTGGTGAGCACCGGGGAGCCGACGCACGCGTGCCTGTGAATGCGCACGTCCGCGCAGGGGTGAGGGAGGAGCACTATGAAGGAGGCGGGATATAGGACCTGGTGACCTAAGGTCGCCAGACAAGGAAGTCCGGGACTGAATGTTAAAAGAGTTGGGGTCGGAGCAACACAAGCATGAAAAATTTTCCTGGGTAGTGTAAAATAAGTGATGTGATTGGCTATTGGTAGCCCCTATGAGGACTGGCAGCCTACAGGAGGTTCTGTTTTGTGGTACATCTGGTTTTTATGAAACCAAAACTTGGCTCCAAGCCTGGAATTCAAAAATAAACACCTGCTTTGAAACCACTGGGAGCATATTCCAAGGGGTTCGGTGAGTAACATGTTGCTCACATCCCACTGGCTGCAGATCACTGCCCTAAACAATGACAACAGATTCTACTCTTTTCTTTCAGTTTATAAATGAGCCCCCAACATGAGCTATAAAATATTTAAAGATCAATGAACTCCTTAATCTCACAGCTGCAGTGCATTATACTTCGCTAAGCATGGAAGGAATGTGCTTTAAAAAGTGTTTTGGCCGATTTGTTGAAAATTTCCCCCAAAACCCTACCAGTCCCACCCATCTGTTCCAATTTCTGCTGACTCCTTTTCCAGGCTGTGCAGGGGAGCCTGTGACACTCAGCGTTCTGCACTGTAGGATAGCAACCAATCACAAACTAGGTGGACCTCATAGGCAACTGAAGCCTGTCTGCGCTTAAGTGATTGGCTATTGCGCTTCTTGCAGGGGCCATTAAGACACGCCCATCCCTCATTTGATACACAGACAGCAACTGTAGCAGATCTACAGGGAGCTTCAATAAAGTGGCCATTTTTTAAGTTAATAATAAATCTTAGCCCAGAGTGAAACCAGAACCATTTATTATTAGTTACTGCCTACAAGATTATGGGTGGGATTTCACTTATACTGTGAGAGACACTTTTTTGGCCACAGGCAGTAAGGGGCTAAATACATGCACCATATTATATTGGATTTTTTATTTCAGATGGGTGCTTATGTTTCTCAATTTCTCTTTATTTACTGCAAAGTATGAAGGTTTTTCAAGGAATAAATCATTTTTGAAGAGGCATCCAGTGTTGGAAAAGGGTTAACTTACCAAAAATAATGCAGTTTGGGGAGGCAATCAATATGCTTTGTATGCAGTAGTAGACTGGTACAAACCAGACTTCACTCCAATGCTTGATGCAGTTAAAAAATTGTTTATTTAGAAGAAAAACATCAAAAAAAAAAAGCCTTACACATTTCGTGCCTTGTGGGCACTTAGTCACAGGCTATGATTAAGTGCCCATAAGAAGTGCCCATAAGGCACAAATGAATCCAACTCACAGACTAAACCATAAGATCAGAAAGTCTTCAAGAAAGAAATGCACTTAGAATAAATGTTGAGACTGGTGGAATGCACATTATACAGATTACTAAAGAGCATTGCATGAGAATGGATAGTATCAATGCCTGGATCAGAATGCCATAGATTTGCCTTCTGACTTTTCTCTGCATGCCATTTATTTGCTTCCAGTATTTATGGACAAAGGTATGATTGCTGGAGAGCAAATATTTACTGTACTATGATTACGCTTTCAGCTGCAAACAGATTTAAACTTTAATAGGGGGATATACAACTCAAAGGTAACAGAATTTGCCAAGCTACAAGCATTTATAAATCTAGTAGCAAAAGTTATTGTACCACAAGCTGAGAATTTGTGATTTCAATGTCCAACCTTAACAAATGATAAAATAAACCTCCTAACAGAGTTAAATGGAAAAAATGGGCACTTTAGGTCACACTTCACTTTCACTGTTCACACACAAACCTACCCCTGTACCACCACATACCCTGTACATTTTCAATTAAACCCCAACCCTTTTTGGGTTCAATGTTGATTTGTACTGTCCTGCTTAAATGGTGACACCTGGGAGGTATGTTTAAACAGAGGATGCAACAATATCTGAACAACATCTGCATCTCTATAATGGTCATGAAAAATGCTTGTTGCTTGCAGAACTGGGCCAAATAGCATTGGCGCCCAAAGGAATACGGTTTTGTCCAGTACCCTCCAACCGGTTTTGCCTGTACCCTCCAACCCATTCTAGTTCAACCCCCCAGCACTCAGTCAACATGCTGCACCACCCACTGCTCAGTTTGCGTGGGTTGCTGAACTGTGTTAAACCCTGTACTGCACCCAGAAATATGGTAATACAGCCAATGAAACACTTGTGTCTACTGTTTGGCAGTGAAGCTGTAAAATATGCATGGCTGTCTTCCATTTGAATTAAAGGTAACTTTTGAGCCAAGTGTTATCAAGAGAAGAATCTCTTAGAATTAACATTCATTATACATCGTCCTCCCACAAAAATACTTATAGGGCCCCTTATACAGGAGCTAGGCTCATCTTCCTGGGTCAAAACATGACTCCTAGAGTTCACAGGCTTAGGAACTAGATGGCAGAGTTCTATAACTGTCCCCTTACCTAAGCCGACAGGAAGGGTAAAGTGGAACCTAGGCAATGTCAGGTCTAGTAAGGATAGGCTACTCACTTGACGAAGGGGGAACGCCCCCGAAACGTTGTGACGCAATAAACGCACCAGGGGTATGACCCCCGTTTAACTCGCTGCTGTGTGTGCTAGCCTGTATTGCTTTGCTAGGCTACTCACTCATAGGTCACAATAGGAGTGATAGATAGTTATGGCTATGTAGCTGAGGCTCCACCAAGGAGTGTTGAGTGAGATTAGGATCCCGGGTACTAATTGCTCAGAAGTAGGGAATAAGTGTCCAGAGGGTCTAGAGAAACACCCTTGGAGCTCCACTTAGGGTAAAGGCTGAAAGCTGGGACTACTTTCATTGATGCTGTGTATTCTCTCTTACCCTAGGGGATATATACTGACCATTGGTGCTATGGGTATATGCCTATCCACTGATCTATGATCCTGCTTATCTCTAATTAAACTGCTATGTGGATTATGTTCATTAATAAATATTAAGTTGCTAGAACCACTGGCTACCAATTATTGTCACAGGTGTACATACAGTTACAGTTGTGCAACACCCTGCCTTCATGCTGTTGTGAGGGCTCAGCCCCTGAAGATAATAGGTCTATTCCGGAGCAAATATTGGGGTAAAGCTACAGTGCTGCTTATTTTACTACAGCCTTACCCAAGGAAATGAAACTTGTGCCCTATGCTACTTGAATGGAGAAAAATGATGTATACATTGTCTTCTTCAAGACATAGAGAGACTGGAACATTGTGAGTTCTGTGTGAGTCCCCTTGTATTATTTGGACCCTGTGAAACACTGTCACCTTTAATTTCTCAAGTTCAATAGTAGAAATGTAGGGTGCATACGCATTTATGCTGAGCTAGTTCACTCAAATTCGATATACAGCTTTGGATCCATGTTTATAATAGAGAGGGATATATGCCAAAGAAGTGGATAATTACAGGGAAAAGCAGCAGTCAGAAAAGAAACAAATAGCTACAGGTAAGTAATTGTGGCTGATTGCAGTAACCTCAGGTTCAGAATTATCAGCAGGCTGCTTGTATGCTTGGAATCCCAGGAGAAAAATAAAGAAGCCTAGTGGCCAGCAAGAAGACCTATAAACAAGCTGTTATTGCAGCAGCTTTTCAGTTTTACTGAACCTTTAGGTCACACTGTACAAATACATTTTACATCTCATTTTATTCAGCTGTCAGGAGTTTTTTTTTGATTACCTAACGGGGAACCCAAAAGATCACCAGCAGCATTAAAGCGTGCAAAGAACATGGTTCAGAAATTGAACATCTAAAAAATAAATTAATTTGAATCCTAGGTAATGTGTACCTTTAATATTGTAATGTTCCATGTGAAACTCTCCACAGCCTTAAGCATCTTTCTTTCCTTTAATCCTTCTTTAGCCCCAATGGAGTTCAGGTTCTCATGGAATTCCATGGCTGGAAGATAAACAGCAAACGTTAGGCAGTGCATATCTGTTGGATTTCTTAACACGGGATATAGATAGGGTTTTTCTTGTTACATAGAACAGCTTTAACCTGCTCTGAATACCATTAGACAATAGATAAGATTGAAAGAATTTTAGCTATGGCAAATCTAAAACCTTTAGCATTAAAGTTATACTGACATGTTCCTATAAAAAATAGGAATGTGTCGGGTATCAGTAAATAGAAGCTACACAAGAAATATAAGCAGCTAAAAGTTCCCCAAAGCCGCCCCCAGCCCAGCGAACCTTAGTAACGGCGACCCTCCGACACCATTAAATCATCTTCCTGAGTTGTTTCAGTTACGCTGGGCTGGGGAGATTCCTCCATAGGCTGGAGGGAAAAACAGGACTCCAGTATATGGAGGGATCACCACAGCCCATCGTGACTGAAACAACTCGCCGGGCTGGGGGTGGCTTTGGGGAGCTTTTAGCTGCTTATATTTTGCGTGCAGCTTCTTTTCACTGATACCAACACATTCCTATTTCTATAGGAATGTGTCAGTATCACTTTAAAGGGTTTTGAACAAAAAACTATGCCGAAGAAGCTTTGTTACATTTTGATCAACTTTTAGGGGGCCATTTACTAAGGGTCGAAGTGAATTTTCAAATTCAAAAGCTTCGAATTTTTGGGTACTTCCACCATCAAATAGGCCAAAATTAGATTAGAATTGAAAATACTTCACAAATTCGACCATTTGAAAATCGAAGTACTGTCTCTTTAAAAAACGTTGAATTCGACACTTCACCACCTTAAACCTGCCGAATTGCTATTTAGGGGACCTCCTAAGTTTTGGCTAAGTTTTGAGTCGTATTTTTTTGTAAAACCGTTCAAATCAAACGATTTTTACTGCGAAGTATCAAATTCTATGGTCGAATTTCGAAGTTTTTTAACTTCGAAATTCGATCCTTAGTAAATGTGCCCCTAAATAAAAGAAAGATTAATATTGTAAACCATGTGTGAATCATGTATTTTCTGATACACAATATATTGTTACTTCCTGATGAATTAGTGTTGCATTTAGATGCGCTTTAGTGGGCTTAAACTTACATTAGTTAATTATTGCCCTAATATGTTGTTTCTTTAGCGAGTCATCAGATTTGAACCTCTAATTTCAGGATTTGGAATTCAGATGAATCTGAGTGCTTTGCTAAACCAAATCTGAAGCCTATTTATCATATGACTTACATTATCATTTGACTCTTTTTGCTGATTTTTTCCCCTGGGATTTTGCTAGTTTTTACTTAAAGGAATTTGAAAGGGTTCAGATTTGGTTTAGTTCAGAATTAGTCAAAATCGTTTGTGATGGATAGAGCATTCAAATGTATTGTAAAAAAATGGATTCAGGACATAATTAAGGGGCAGATTTATTAAGGTTTAAATGGTAAATTCAAATTTTCACATTTTTTTTTTGTGCCAAAACTCACAAATTTGAATTTAAAAGCACCAGCTCGAATGTGAGATTTATCACTCTCGACCATGGAAACAGTTCTAATTCAGAATATTCGCCACCGAAAACCTGCCGAGTTTGTTTACAAGTCAATGGCAGAGGTCCATTGAACCATTTGAAGATGTTAATGGCCTTCCTGAGATTCGAATTTTCTTTTGAAGGAAAACTCAATTCGAATTTTCGGGTCAGGACTATTAAAAAAAATTCACATAAATTCGACCTTTGATAAATAACCCCCTTAATCTCTTCAACACATTTTGCTTTTTCTGGGGTTTTTTGTATTTCTATAGATTGGAATTCTAAAATCAGAGTAGTATTTATCTGTAGAGAAGATTACAGAATAAGGACATAATTTCTGATATATTCCTTTATTTACCATTTTAAGCCTTTTTCAGGCTCTTCTATTGCACATAATTCTGTTAAGGCACAGCCATGCTTTGCTAAATGAAAATGTGCTTATCTTATGCACAGAACATTTCTTATTTGCATTTATGTATTTCTACATCTGTCAGTGCAAACTGCCACAACACCTAACATGAACAGAAAAGCACAGTTTATAAGTGACAAATAGATATAGCTTTACAGGGTTCTAGAGATTGTCTTTACGCAAACCCCTGCACAGTTATAAATGCAGTTAAGCAGAGAAATAAAGTTCTCTCACATTATAAACTAAGCCATGGCCTCACACATTATTGTCTTAGGAACATGCATGGATGATAAACTCCAATAATATTTTCAGTTCAATGTGCAGCCTACATAAACTCAGATCCAGAAAATATCACCTCAACAGAAATGTTACTTTGATAAATCCTTTTCCTATTCTTATTTAAACCTTCCCATGTGAATCACTCAGACATGTCAGTTTCTTATAATTCTCCTTTCTAGAATGATTTATTTGTTTCCATTTTCTGCAAATTAAGGAGGAGAAATGTATCTAACTTTCTTTCACCATTGCACAAAATACTTGCTTGGGCTGCATGATTAAACATTCATGGCTGGAGATCCCATTTACAGCAAGCGATGTCCAAATCTTTTAAAGAAAAAATATACATACACACATACAAAACCACTTGTGTAATATGGTTAGTTTATTTTTGCCGGTTTGGTCAATGTTTTGCAGCTGAAGATATCAGAGTTTAGCCCCTAGGCCCCCAAAATGGCAGTCTCAATAGGATCTTTCCCAGCAACCCTTAGAGAGGAGCCAGACTTTCCCACAATTTTGGATAGGTGCCAGATATCCTCGAATAGGCAGGACGCCAGCAATGAGAGGCAAGCATCAACAATGTTAGCCTGAATTATGTCATATCATTTCAATGTAAGGATTCTAATTACGGTTATACTCGTGATTAAAGCATTCAGTAATTTAATTTGAAGCCAACATTAAATGTGCCGGGAATGTTTCTAAATCCTGTTTAAAGCCTATACAAATTAACATTGTAGAACTGGACTCCCTTGTATGTTAAAAGACCCACCTGGGCAAAGGATGGTATACTTTGCATGCAGCTAAAGGCTAGAATAAATACCATATGGAAACAACAGTTAGGTTAGGGTGAGGGGGACTAAAAGAGCCAAAAAGCTTTCCCCTGTGCCTCTTGCTACACCCTTATTGCATTCCCTCAAAACCACAAATGAAGGGTTTTAACTCTTATCAGGAGATCACAAAGGGAGACATATAGAACCGCTGGTATACTAGCTCAGATACAGCCTATTGATTAAGAGGGATAAATCCATACTTGTACACAACCTGTTTTAATCTTGTTAGATTTAATCAGTGCAAGATACTGAAACATGGCTTTGAGGGGTAAAGGTGGCCATACACGGGCAGATAAAGCTGCTGATATCGGTCGTTTGGACCGATTTAACAGCTTATCTGCCCGTGTATGGGGGCTTCCGATGGGTCTTCCCGATCGATATCTGGCCACGATATCGATCGGGAAGGTTTGATTTTTAACCGACCGACCCGTCGGAGCCCCTTGGCGCATCGTAATTCGATCGTTCGGCCATACGGCCGAACGTTAAAATTACCCCCCATATAGCCATTCCGTTAGTGGCATATCAGGGAAAGATCCGCTCGTTTGGCGATGTCGCCAAACGAGTGGATCTTTGAGTCTATGGCCACCTTAAGACTTAGAGATCAACCAAATGGAAGAACCAGAGAGGTTGGGTTGAGGGGGGGGGGCTAAAGGGAAGCTAATAAGTAATTTCACTGGCAATATATGGAGTAAAAGCAGGAGAGAATCAGGTGAGGGAAGGAAAGAAGGAATGGATGGAAAAAGTTGAAATGATTTAGGAAAAGAGAAGAATGGAGAGGTAGAACCTTCAGCCAAGATACTGAACTTTGCTTAGTAGGTATGAAAAGTTCATGACATGCTAAAGCTGGGCAAGGCCTTTTGATATCTAAGCAACACTGCAGTAAAAATGCAGTTTTCTTGGAGAAATCGTACATTGACTAAAAACTGCTTACAATAATGTCTTTATGGTATCATAATAGAATTTATAGTGTCATCTATATCTGTAATTTTTATCATCCTTCCGCAGTCAGCTATTTCTACTTCAAAAATTCTCAAAGCACAAGGCAATATAATATTATGGTTCCGAAAGCCAAATTCATCTCAGCTCTAAACACTTGCCATTTTACATTTAAAAAATAAACCACAACTTCCAGTTGGTATTAGCTTCAATGGGGAAAGGCCTCCCTGGAAAAGGAATGCAAACACATGTTGTCTTCTACGGGTAACATGCAATAGCATTACAACAGAATGGCTTTGCCAACTACTTTAAGAGTTACTTTAGAAAAGCACGCAAAAGTACTAAAATGTATGCACAGCTGGGCAGTGTTCAGTAGTGAACAGTGTTTTATGGTGGATGTGCAATTGTTTTAAGTTTAGGTTGAAGGCTCAGGTCACACCTAAGGGCATCACACGGGAATTATATGCAGTGGTACCATAAAGGTCAGGACAGTGTTTGGGGGATTCGATACAACAGTGTTACAGGAGGCAGGCAAAAAAATCAATCTTGTTATCTATCTCTACTTTAAAACCTGCACAGGAGGCATTTTAATGTTATTTTTTTCTTGTACAGTTATTGTCTTGAGTTAGCATGTATTCTGTAAATAAATCAGTAATTCAAAGCCGGCAAATGTCCTGGAATGGCATTTTGATATAAACACATCAGACTGAAGCCAGACTGGCTTGCATTTATCCTAAAGACTTTGATATATGTGATACATGCGGTCATTTGATTTAACTAATAGGAGGTTATTCATTTACTGAAGTGCTATATCCCCACATGACACATTAATAGACTGATGGTGTAAGACATGTTGTTCATCCTGATGAAAGGAGGGTAAAAACCCCCCCTGAAACGTTGATGTACGGGTGGTTACAATAAAAGGGGTAAGCTCCCCACCTGCAACAAATGTGGTGTTTCTGCGACTTTCTTCTAATACTCTTCGTGTGTTTGACTGACATGTGCCGACTGTCTAGGGAGATCTGCTCCACCAGGCAGGAGAATTTTAGGAAGACAAGTTGTTGTCACTTCTGAGTTGTGGATAGCCCCCTTTCAAATGATGTATGTGACAATTATCTGTATAATTAACCTAATATATCAAAGTACATTTCAATAGCTTTCCTATAAGTAAGAAAAAGGCCACACAGAGAGTAGGCTCCAAAGTGGATCTGATCTGTGCCTCGTTTGGATTGATTTTAATAAGATCTACTAGCGTCCAGTAACAGTAGCGGAAGTCGGCCCAAAAAGCGTGAAAAGGGATGTTTCTGGGCTTACCTCCGCACCACTCAACTGCTTGTAATTGCACATAAGAGGAAATAGTTCTATTGTATGGAGCTCGGGCACAGAGCAGATCCTCTTCTCTCAGTCTGCAATAAATACTCATGCTGAGAACTGTGAAGCCTTTGCTCTGTGTGCCCATGCCTTCAGGGTGATGATTACTGTTACACAATACAAAAACAATAAAATGCCTTCAAGTTTCCCATATTCAGAATGAAGATGTAATCTATTAAAAGCCAATCAGTTGGCCACACTGTTTCTGGCTGACCATTGGCATGACAATATCTTCAGTATGTATGTGCGTGGTGTACCTCTGCTTCTTAGAAGAAAGGAACCTGGTTGTTTATAGATGCGTAACAGCTGCTAATATTTCTTTGCTGTACTTTGGAGTCTAATCCCCTCACTGCTCTACATGCCTTTCTTGTAGATTGATTTGTTGGCATATGTAGAGTATTTATCCAAACTATCAGTACCAGAGATCCCTGAAGCATTTGTACAGAGAACTGAACTTAATTGTTTCAATCAAGATAACCCACATGAGTAGAACAGAACAAAAACTTACTCAGAATTATAAGATTGTAGTCTGTAACTTTTGCTGGAACTAAAAAGTGGTTAGATCAGTCATATCAGGAATACAGCATTCCATCTATTGCAATCCACATCTCCCAGAATCCTCAGTAAAGTAACAAGGTAATATATTCCTGGTACCGATGTTAAGATACAAAATGTGCTCATTTATTGGAGGTTTAATGAATCTGTTTCACAAATAAGGGTTTGTTTAGAAATGCAAGTGCAGTGTGCAGATGCAATCCATGGTGCTTTTTACTAACAATCCGCTTTTTAAACAAAAATGATATATGGACACAATGGACATGTTTTTAAAGGAGAAGTAAGGTCTTTTTAAATTGGGGATGCCAAAAGTTAGCTACCACTAAGTGATTGTATTTACTTACCGGATACCCCCGGCTGGTGCTCCTGTCGGCAGAAAACTGCACAGGGTTCTTCCGCGATCCTCTTCCTGCTTCTTATTTCTTCTCGAGGCTGCACATGGCAGTAGACTGCAGAGCCAAACTTAAAACGAAAAAGCCGCCTATTCTACTGAGTATGCATAGAAATTTGCTTATTCTACTGAGTATGCCCCCGGGAAATTTGAAGAACGCAGAAGCTAAGAAGACCATTGCTCTGTGGTGCTCAATGGCAGAACCCCGGGTTGGTGCAGTTTTCTGCTGATATGAGTGCCGTGGTGTCTTGTAAGTAAATACAAGTTAAAAAGACTTTCCTTCTCCTTTAACCACAGCTGCGGCCATATTTCCATATTTAGGGGCTGGTTTTCTAACGTAGGTTCTAACTAGCACAATTTGAGTCAGCAATCTGGAATGGCCAACTGCCAATCAGCACAGAGGTGATTGCAGCAGAAAACACAAACATTTGGATAATAGTATACAAACAATTTATAAGTCACAAGAAAAATAATAATAAAACCTATTTGTGAAACATCCGCTGCTATCTGGGTGCATGCTTACAGCTATGGCTGTACTGCAGACTACCAGGCGTCAATACAATGCATAATTTCACTTACCAGTCTTTTGGCACTGTACTATCTTCTCATACACGCCATCGGCATTCTCAATTAGACTCTTGCTGTTCTGGATAATCTGTGGATTAAGCATTAAACACAAGTAAAAACAAAGTTTGCACAGCAAGTATGAATAGAGGTTTATTTAAGACTGTGAAGAAATTGGTCTTCCATTACATACTCTCAGTATCTTTTATATGATTTTATATTATTTATAATACTTTAGATGCCTTGCCAGGAAAATATTAAAATACATTCCTTTAGGATGTATGAACTATTTGTCATGAAAAAAATATGTGTCATATTATCCCATCTTAAAATCTGGAGAAGTACCAATAGGGGTTGGGTTAAAAAAATAAATATCCCCGACCATGTTTTGGAACACCATTAAATCCATTATTAAAAAATGGAGAGAATATGGCACATTCATGGGTCTACTGAGATAAGGAAATGGTCTGAAACACAAGAACCCACCAGCACACCCAGGTCTCTCGAACCCAAATAGGTCCGGTGCGCAGTCACAGGGGTCGGCACCCTCAATTGAACGGCACTACGGACTCCATGCAAGCGGGACAAGCCCTGCGTGTTTATTCAAGGTTACGTTTCGGGGGGAGTGACGAAGGGGCGTGTTCAAGTCTGACGAAGGGGCACACCCCTGAAATGTAGCCTTGAATAAACACGCAGGGCTTGTCCCGCTTGCATGGAGTCCGTAGTGCCGGTTCATTTTCTTTTTTCTACTGAGATAATGCCATCCACCAAAACTCAAAGACTTGGTTAGGGATGTTAATTTAAGAAGTAGTCAAAAGGCCTGGAGGAGCTGAATACATACACAGCTGAGATGAGAGAAACCATCCATAGCCCACATACAAAATACAACTGTTCTTTATGGAAGAGTATGCATATAGTTTTGTTTCCCTATTATTAGAGGGATCTGTATGCAGCGGTGGGCAGAAGAAAGTTTGCCGCTAACACAAATGGCTGCTTCCCATATTTGTATTTAGAACTGCAAGTTTAAATAAAACTTTAAAACAAAATATCATATCCATCATTTTCATTTATTTTGGGTTTGGGTTGAAGACACTTTTGCAGCCAAAGGATCTTCTAAGTTTGAGAATAATTTTATTTATTTTTACAACTTCTCTGATTGTGTTTCTTTGTCGATAAAGTTTCATGTTCAATTCATTCCATGCTAAATAAATCTGATTTACTATAAATTATAATTTTCAGTGTACAAATAAAATTCTTTTCATTTTTTGCCAGCGATTTCTTTTATATACTCTACCCTGGGATCTGAGCAAATAGAAAGCGGACATGATGTGACTACTAAAGTCTACCTACAAAAACTGCACATGAACAGTAGTGTGGGCAGTCTCCATGGAGATTGCTTGCTCACAGAAAATAATTGCTATTCAGTAATGCTGCAGAAAAATCAAAGAAAGATGAAATGTCCAAATATTCCCCACTTTCATCACTGGTATTACAACTATTACTTTTGCCTTAAAGGGGACATATAGCATAAATTGTCACAATGCATTAAACCATGTAAAATAGAATAAATTGTTTTTATTTCAATACCTTTTGGGTCAAAAACGTCTGTATTAGCTTGAAAACTGTGCTCAGCCCTTTCCCTTTTTGCTTCTTCCTATCCAAGACTTTCCAGTATCTGACTGTATAGGCACCGGCTCTTTCTGCCTAATCTACAGAACAAAAGCCAATGAGGGAGGATTGAGTGTGTTTGTGATGTCACACTCAGTCCTTCCCTGCAGGCATCTGTTAACCCTTACTGCTTGTTTTCCCTTCCCTGAACTGCTCCTTTCGCTCCCTCTCTATCCTGTTCCTCCTCCCCACCTGCAGTTTTTGTTTCTATCCCTCTCTGTCCTGTTCCTTTCCTACAGTTTGTATTAAACTTCACATCTATTGATTTATGTTGAACATTTAAGGTATATTGTTATACGTGATTGATCAGGCAGCAGCATAAAACAGTTATGCATACCTTCCAAAATTTTGGAAATAAAAAGAAGGACAAAAAAGTTGGCACATGTAGCGCAGCAAAATATATATATAAAATATTTTTGACAACGCCCATTTTTTTGTGGCCACAGCCAATAATTACCATATTCATTTTACAAAATCTGGCAGATTATGAAAGTTTGAATGCATTTCTGTGTTTTTTTTCAGTTATTACAGTTTTGCTAATGAATGTGAATAGCCCTTTAAGCTGTGAGTCTAACTTTTCACAAGGGACCTGTTATCTTATATTGTTACAATTACTTATTTGCTTATCTGAAATTGTTACAAAAGTTTCTAAGGGCACCTGGTGGCTGTTCTGGGCTCTCTGCCAACAGCAAATTAAGTTACAAACTTTGTTATTTTTTCTGGCTGCTCGGTGCAGAGAAAAACGGGACTTTCCAGTTCAAATGAGGGACAGCAGGTTGAGCTGTCAAAAGAGGGACTGTCCCTCTAAAAATGGGACAGTTGGGAGGTATGAGTTATGCGCAGGCTGGGACACACAGGATAGAGGGTGGGAGGGAAGCAGTTTCCCTGCAGAGTTCAGCCTGCCAGTCAATGATGTGACCACTTCCTGTGAGACAATGAACAGACACTCCCACTCTTCATTTCAGCCTAGCTTCTGACCTGTAAACATCTCTCTGCAGCTCTGATATAATGACTGTTTTAGAAGGTAAAATACTTTCAAATTGTTTTTCTTTCTGCATCATTACATGTTTTGAGGAAGGAGGAGTAAAATATCTGAATATAAAGGGTATATAAAATTTCTCCTTTAACAAGTCTTTGGGTTCACACAGTAGACCAAAAGACAGTATCAAAAGCTAATGTCAAAGTCCCTGTGGCAGGAGTGGGTCCTTCAGTACAGCACCTGACACTACCATACCTCCCAACTGTCCCTTTTTCGGAGGGACAGTCCCTCTTTTGCCAGCTCAACCCGCAGTCCCTCATTTGTACTGGAAAGTCCCTCTTTTCTCTGCACTCAACAGCCAGAAAAAGAAACAAAGTTTCTCCCTTAATTGGCTTTTAGCAGAGAGCCCAGAACAGCTAACAGGTGCAAATAAGATACTTTGTAACAATTTTGAGACACAAAAACACAGTTTAGATAAGGAGAAATATTTTCAAACTTACATAACCTGACAAATTTTGTAAAATGAACATGGTAATTAGGGTGTGTGGCCACAGAAAGGGGTGTGACCAAAAAAAATGCTGCGCTACGTGCGGAAAATTTTTTTTTGTCCCTCTTTTTAATTCCAAAATGTTAGGAGGTATGCACTACAAAAGTGTTTCTTTTTAGAGGTGAGCACTACTCAACAGTGTTTTAGTATCAAAAGCTAATGTCAATGTTGATGTGTGTGCAATTGTTGGGCCAAATCTGCATTTTGCTGAAGAAACCCCAGGTGTTACAATTGCTTAATGTTAAGTGGAGCTGCTCATAAAAGATACAGGGTCATACTACAGAACCAGGGCCATAAAAGCTTTTGGAGAAGGACCAGTATATCTGGCATTCTGGTTCTTAATGTCTGTCTTGGCACTTTGCTTCATCTATTTGTAGTAACCTTCAGATTTAACTATCCCTCATGCACCTGCCACAGCACCTGATGGAAGGCCTGTATTTCTACTTGGGCCGTCCCTAGACCAGACCCTCAATAGCATGCCCTCCTCTTACAAGTGCGCCCCTGTCCTTCACTATAACACGTGGCACACATGCTCAGCTACCCTCTGTAGCACTGGGGATTAGGTGAGCAGCAGCGCGTCCCTCGGTGCTTCCAATAATATTGAATTGCGGCTGGCCAGCATGCCGCCCCTATAATGTTACCGCCCTAGACCCAGTCCTTTGTGCCTTGCCACAAATCCAGGCCTACCTGACGGCAGCTCGAGCGCATGCATTATTTTCACCATAGTAAAATAGTAAGTAAGTTAGGTTGAAAAAAGACACACGTCCATCAAGTTCAACCTTTTTACTTTTTTAACCTGCCTATCTGCCAGTTGATCCAGAGGAAGGCATAACACCCCACCTGAAGCCTCTCCAATTTGCCTCAGAGGGGGAAAAATTCATTCCTTGTGCATACCCAAAAGCCAATCATTCACTTTAATATTATAATTAAAGGACATTAGAGGGCATATTAATTAAGGGCTGAATAGTAAATTCAAAACTTTTTGGTGTCAAAATTCACAATTCGAATGTACATTCGACAATGGAAACAGTTCTAATTAGAATATTCGCCACCAAAAACTTGCCTAGTTCCTAACAAGTCAATGGCAGATGGCCATTTGAATATGTTAATTGACTTCCTGACATAAAAGTTCATATAAATGCGAAATTCTTCCTTTGATAAATCTACCCATAGGAGTGTAAGAAGGAACCTTTTCTCATCATATGGTAAATGTATTGTATAACCCACTTGCATCAACAAGTTCACCCCTGGAGAGCTGCAGAATAAAAAGCTAAATAACTCAAAAACAACAAATAATAAAACATGAAAACCAATAGTAATTTTCTCAGAATATCACTCTGTACATATAACACTAAAAGTTAATTTAAAGTGAACAGCAACTTTAATCTCTTCCACATGCTGCCCCTCTCTTGTAGCTCCATTATGCAGTGAAATCAGAGAAGGCCTGGGCTTATCTTTTTAAGCAGTGTACAGTATTGCCATACTTTTTTTATAATGGAAACACAAGGGGGTTATTTACAAAGATGGTGGGAATCAAAGCCAGAACTTAACTTTTCTAAAACCCAGAGGAAATATCAGCTAGTTTGTCTGGCAGCCACAAGGTTATGGCAGAAATACTGTTAGCGACACAAGCTCTTATATCCACTAAATAATAATTATCATCTCTCAAGATGATCTTGGCAAAGGGAAAGCTTTTTTATAGAGTAATTAATCAAGGCTTTTGGACAGCAACCATACAACAAATGTAAAAAGCAGCAAGCGTGGATCAGTTTCAGCAACATACTTTTCTTTTTTATTGTGTTAGTAACAGATTGTTTTGGAAGACAGTGTCCAACCAGTGTTGGTTAACGTATAAGTGCCTTTGCCTAGTGTTCATCAGTTTAGCTGTTCAGTGTAAGGCACAGCACAGCACAAAATGTGCATCTTACATTCTTATCATTAAAGCTGACCATACACAAAGTGAGATAATGGTTTTATTTGGTTGTTTTCATGAATGAGATGTGGGGGAACTGGTCAACCATATTAAGTAAACTGTCATTAGATACTAAGAAATGACTATAGCCCCATTATTTCCAAATCCCTCTGACTCCATCAGCTAACCTTTGTAGTGATACTCGGGTCAACCAAAAACTCATAGGTTTAGTCGGTGTAATTACCTCCAAAGACAGGTTATGGAAGGGACACCCAGTCCCTCACCAACCTCTACTCTCTGGTGAAGTCACAGATGGGACAGGTGCAGGTAAATAAATAGGCATGGTGAGCTTTGCTTTGTCTTGGCTTGGGTTACGGCAACCAACCAGTTAGAGTAGACCAACGCATCACTAAACTTTGTAAACTGTTCCTCTACCTTCACGGCTTTTAGTTGAGACCCACAACAGCTGGAAAGGCCCCAAGACTTACAGACTTATTCCTGTGATGTAATAACTTTATATAATTTGGCCCAATAAAATTAAGGGGTCAATGAAAAAATCCCTAGACACAAACTCTAGAGCACTCAGGGGCAGACTTGCAGCAGACTTAAAACTCTGGTGGGACAAGGCAGTCATGTTCTTGCCGCCTGCCATAGGGCAATCCTCTTAAGCATCCTGTGACAACCAGTCCTCCCTAACTTTTGCATCTGAATGTTAGCAGCACTGTATTCATGGGAACAATATAGGTCTATGTACATGTGCCCATGGTGCAAAATTTGGGACAGTACCAATGTGGAAAAAAACATGGCGGTATATGTCCATTTTCTGCACTTTGTACCCTGCCCTTTGTATATGACATGTTTACCATTTTGGATAGTAGAGTAAAAGCTGGACAGAAAGAACTTACAAAAAGAGCTAGAAAGAAGTGCTTTTACAGAAAGAGATGGTTAACTCAGTCATCATTCTATATATAAGTGCTGAGTAGTTCCCGCATAGTAGGTCCATGCATACATGGACAATTTCTATTTCATTTGATATATCCCCTAAAACAACAAATTATAATCATTTTGATTTAAAGTTGTAGGTCTTGGCTTAAACGTTCTATTGAATTCACAGTCCTGATATGTAGATCCACCTCCTGATATAGGTGAAGAATGTCTGATCAGCTAACTGAAAAAGTATCTGAGAAAATAAAACACCCACCCTTTTAAACATATTTCATTAATGTTTTGTTTAAATAACAACGAAGATACAAAATATATAAAAATCCTTGAAGGTCATTTTTTCTTCTTTGACTTTTACTTTTTCTTACTGTTAATTTGTCAAAACTTTTTTGCACTTTGTGCTCAATTAACAGACTTTCTGGCTCACAGAGCCTGCGGCTTATCTGGCCAGGCACATTTCCATTGCACCTGCTGCTTCATTCTACACAGCTAATCTATTTCCCCAGAAAGATACCTCTGTTGCTGATTATAGCTGCCTAACATCAATGGAATGGCCCAGAGGAAGCATTCAGCAGCAGGAAAAACCAATGTTTTGTACCACAGTGACCTTTCGACATTCATTCCTGACTTTCTAATGGATAGTGATGGGCGAATTTATTCGCCAGGCACGAATTCCCGTGATTCTCCGCCGGCAAAAAAGTTCGCGAAACCACCTCAAAAATTCGCCGGTGTCAAAAACGAGACGCCTGCGCTGTTTTG
Organism: Xenopus laevis; assembly: GCF_017654675.1. Lineage (NCBI taxonomy): Eukaryota > Metazoa > Chordata > Amphibia > Anura > Pipidae > Xenopus > Xenopus laevis. The sequence goes on along the minus strand of NC_054382.1, from coordinate 37,014,163 downwards.
CAAATTTTTGGACGTTTCACTAATTTTGAGGGAAATTCACTAATTTTTTGGCTTAGCGAAATGCTCCAAATTCGCCATCACTACTAAGGGAATCTGTCTCAGGCGAGTTTGAGAACGGCAGCTAGTTGAGCTTGAATGCCAACAATACATAGGAGTGTATAAAATGACATATCTTTACAAAATACAGAGTGCATGGGAACAACAGAAACACCCCTGGAAAATAAATACCTTCTAAACGCCAGTGGCCATAAAATGATAATAAACTTTTATATGAAACTGAATACAAGAACTACCCACTAACCCGAGAGCTCCATGGAATATTGACTATATTATTACAGGCTAACATGGCAGTGCTCTATTCACAATGGCGGTTTCTAAGGAAGAATGCCATATGCTATCTGTCCGCACTTTCACCAAAAACACATTAATTTTTTTTATGTGCAAGTACAGGTATGGGACCTGTTATGCAGAACACTCATAACCTGGGGTTTTTCCAGATAACAGATCTTTCTGTAATTTGGATCTTCATACCTATAGTCTACTAGAAAATCATTTAAACATTAAATAAACCCAATAGGCTGATTTTGCCCTCAATAAAGATTATAAGAATTATATCTTAGTTTGAATCAAGTACAAGCTACAAGGAAATTGTTTTTAAAAATTCCAATTAATTATAATGGAGTCTATGGTAGATGGCCATTCCGTAATAAGGAGCTTTCTGGATAACGGATTCCATACCTGTACATCTATGCTGCAACACTCTCACTATTTAGGATTATTTCCAAATTGCTTCTTTAGTAAGGAGGGTTTCTATTACCAATGTTATCTCCCCATTTATAGTCTACTTCCAACCTGACACCATCTATTTTAGCATCTAACTGTAGAGCTATTCTCCACTTCGGAAATCCCATTATTATCACATAACTCATGCAGATGAGGCAGCTCTCAAGAGCAGTGCCCTTTTGCTAACATTAATCACAAAATACTGGACAATATTTAGTTTATTTTGATCTCTCTTACATTGAGATTGAAATTCTTCTCTTCAGTCTTGGCCTTGCTAACTATTCAACTACAGTTAGGTCCATAAACATTTGGACAGACAACTTTTTTTTCACATTTTGGTTCTGTACATTACCATAATACATTTTAAATGAAACAACTCAGATGCAGTTGAACTGCAGACTTTCAGCTTTCATTCAGTGGGTTGAACAAAAAGATTGCATAAAAATGTGAAGAACTAAAGGCTTTTTTGATAACATGCATAAATATTAAAATGTAAAATTATGCTTAATGGTATGAGGGTAAAGCATAAGCCTCAATGTCATGGTTTAGGGGTATGAGGTCTATTAAAGTTTGACTAGATCTTTCTCACAACTGAATAACATCAGATGTGTTTAGAAGAAAAAGTGTTAAGAATCGTGAAATCCACATTTGATAAGTAGGTGAGCACCATGGATTTCTTGCAAGTTATGCAATATGCTATTACTAAAAAACAACAGAGTCACCAGAGTGACTATTATGCAAAATGTAAACATGCAGAAAAGCTGTCTATATGTTATGGTAACCATTTCCTGGTAACTTTGGATATTAGAGAAATAAAAAATTAACTGAAAAAACACAGGAGCAGTTGCTTGAGTTGGCAGCTGCAGCCCAATCCAGTAGCTCCCCATCTTCTTTTCTGCTGATTCACTGCACATGTTCTGTGCTGCTGTCACTTACTGAGCTTAGTGACCCACTCACAATATACAGTACACATAGAATATAAGTGTCACAATATAAGGCTGATTAGTAATTAATACATATAATTACATGGCAGCACAGAAATCAGTGCAATTAGCATCAGAATGTAATAATCAGCCTTGTATCATCAGCTTATTTGACAGGCAAACCTCATTTTATATTAACATTAGGATGCTGAACTTCTAGGCTTGTGTAATTTCAGTATTTAAAATATGGGATTTGTAGCCATATTCATTTTTAGGGTTTAGTTCTCCTTTAAACTGGCAAGATTTTTTTTTGACGGGACTACAGTCCTTTTGCTCTACTGTTGAAAGATATAAAAACTTATTATAGGGGATCTTAATCCAAAATAATAAAGAATTTAGTGCTCCTCTGAACACCTTGGAATTTCCATTCAATTTCCATTGTTTTAGTGGTTTTCATGGTGTTAGAAGCATATTACAAAGTGAGATTACATAGTGAAGTTTGTTTGGATGCACAGGTGACCATTTGGATTATTGTTGCACTTTGGTAACTAAATCTACAACGAGTGTAGGAGTTAAGAGATATAAATAAACTGCCTGAAAAAAACAGCTTTTTATTTCATTTGTATATCTTTCCTTTAATCTACTAATAGTGGAACCATAACGCAAGTTTCATCCATCAAATACAAGCCACCAGCATTAAGCCCAAATTCCACCCAACGGGTTTGTTCTCCGTGGTGCCTTTTCCTAAACAGCAGAAAAGGTCAATTACACTTCATTACAAATTGACTGTGTCTGTCTAGGCCCAACCTCAGTCGATATATAATGAGTTTATTATTGATCTCTGCCTTGTTAGAAGATTCTATTATCAGTGCTCCGCCAGACTTGACATTAAAAGCACCTTTTTTTTTTGTTGAAATTGCTGCCAAACATTAAAGCACTTTAATAAATAAATTTGAAAGGAATAGTGTTTCATCTAACCTCCTACTGACTGCATTACTAGAATCCAAGCAAAATAAATACATGAAAAGTATTTTATCAGCATCTCATCAGTAAGCAATGAGGCCAGTGTGTCTTTCATTTTAGTTTCACGCTTGATTGTTATAGTTTTCATCTTCTACTCTATCACAATGCACCATCTGAAGTCAGAGAAGATACCACGGATTCTTTGAAATAGAGCCAACAGGCTTTCCTTGCATTTGTTTTTGATTAGGCTTTTGTTCTGCTGTGTTTGCTGGGAAGCAATACAAGATATCGGATTCTAGCTTGACCCTGCAGCCTACAGCTGCTGCACCTTCTACTGGATAGGGCTTCTCATTAGCTATGGAAGGATGTCAGTTGCCCCCACTGCATGTTGAAAAAGCAGCATCTGTCTTTTTAGATACAACTAGAAGCTTGCAAGATTTCCTGAATTCTGAAAATATATGTTTATTTATAATGGGCTTCTCTAGGTTATCCATACACACCTTAACTAAACAGACAATATAGACCAGAGCCGGGCCAACCCGGGCAGGCGCCCTAGGCAACCTGGCGGGCCACGGCGCCGGCTCAGTGCGCGCTCGACTGCGCATGCACGAAACTTTGCTCCAGCGTGCATGCGCGAAATTTGTTTGCGCATGCGCAGAAGCGCATTTAAGCTAAAGACACAAGCGACAGTCGGGGAGAGACGGGACCGGACACGGGGTAGGCGGCAGAGCAGGCATGTGCCTGGCGACCCCCCTTCGGCTTTGCGCCCTAGGCACGTGCCTACTCTGCCTACCCCTAGTTCTGGCCCTGATATAGACATAACTCCTATTTAAAAGAAAAGCCTACACAGTTAACTTTATATATGAAGAGCTATTCATAAAAGTTTACAAATACAGTTATGGGATCGGTTATCCGGAAACCTGTTATCCAGAAAGCTCCAAATTGTGGAAAGGTTGTCTCCCATAGACTCCATTATAATCAAATAATCCAGATTTTTAAAAATGATTTCCTTTTTCAATGTAATAATAAAACAGTGACTTTTACTTGATCCAAACTAAGATATAATTGATCCTTATTGGAAGCAAAACCAGCCTATTCGGATTATTTAACACTTACATAATTTTTTACATGAAGTAATTGGTAAAATATCAAATTATCTCATATGGATTTAATGGAGACTAAACCCTAAAAATAAATATGGCTAAAAATACTTTATATACTAAACTTATTGCAGCTGCCTAAAGTTTCAGTATCTCAATAGCAGCAATGATCCAGTATCAGTATTCATACATGTATTACATATCAAAAAATCATTTGACTTAAATGTAATGTGAGCAAACAAAAACCTTTGGTAATATAGTGTGTTGGTTTAATACAATGTATAAAATGTGTTTATTCACAAATATCACTATATGAATATATGGATTCACTAGAATATATTTATTTTTACATTTTATAATTGTTTTTTATGCCTTCACTTTTTTATCCACTTTTAATCACTGTTTTATTCCCTATAATTTATATGGTAATTTATTAGAATGAATTCATTTAGTATTATAATTCGGGATTCACAAGTATCCAATGGGATGCTTTGATGTAATTGAAGGGAATGGATTTATGTTAATTTATATACACAGGTGTTTAACACTGGACACTCTATATAACGGGTTATCACGTGACATATTTTGAACTCTGATGAAGTGCCAATAGAGAGGGCACGAAACGCGTTAGTTCGCACCACTTACCCACTGCCTGTCATCACTTATGCAAGTTTTTCAAAGAATAAGTGTGGCAAGTCTTGATGTGGACGGGCCAGCGCTGAATAGCGATACACAGAATTTGCCTTGTAGACGCCGGCTTGGAGTTGCCGGAGTATCGCGAGAGCTGCGGCCGAGACGCCACAAGGAAGGGTGAGCTCCGTTCATATCGTTCGCAACCCGTGTTTCTCCTGCATACATGTATTACTCTCCACATTTGCAGACAGGACAATGGGGACATTAAAAGAGGATTAAAGCAATTCTAAATATTACATGGACATAAAAAGTGGTCATATTCAATAATATGTCATATGTTTTAAAGACTCAAAAATGCAGGCTGGCATGGGTGATAGCTTTAAGAAATGGGCAACAATAATGGGCAAATGGGCAAGAATATGGGCAACAATAATCCTCCTTATGGCTTTCCAGAGAAGGAATCTGCTTAAACTGAGAATGAAGTCTTACAGAATAATTTTCTTACCTACTGCCTATCCATATACACTTCAGTTACTGATTTGCCTGGAACTTCCTCCTGACTGCTTTGTTATTGGCTAGCCCATAGCTTTTATTGCTTGCATATAAAGCCTTTCACAACTTACCCCAACTTACCCCATGCATACTTTGTTAACCTCAAACACAAATGGTCTCCTATCAACCTCAGTCTTCAATAACAGAAGGCTTCTGTTGCCTTGAGTTCTTTGCAGCATAGCTTTGTTGCATTATTGCTCATTATACCATATTTTATAGGAGAATAATTATGTCATACAGTCATATGAAAGTTTGGGAAACCCTCTAAACCTGCATAATAATTTACTCCACTTTCAACAAAAAAAGATAACAGTGGTATGTCTTTTATTTCCCAGGAACATCTGAGTGCTGGGGTGTTTTCTGAACAATGATTTTTAGTGAAGCAGTATTCAGTTGTATAAAATTAAATCAAATGTGAAAAACTGGCTGTGGAAAAATTTGGGTACCCTTGTAATTTTGCTAATTTTTATGTGACAGCATGGGATCCTCAAAGCAACACTCAAAAGATCTGAAAACAAAGATTGTTATAGTATCATAGTTTAGGGGAAACTACAAAAGCTATCTCAGAGGTTTAAACTGTCAGTTTCAACTGTAAGGAATGTAATCAGGAAACAGAAGGCCACAGGCACAGTTGCTGTAAAACCCAGGTCTGGCAGGCCAAGAAAAATACAAGAGCGGTCATTGTGAGAATGGTTACAGACAACCCAAAGATCACCTCCAAAGACCTGCAAGAACATCTTGCTGCAGATGGTGTATCTGTACATCGTTATACAATTCAGCACAATTTGCACAAAGAACATCTGTATGGCAGGGTGATGAGAAAGAAGACCTTTCTGCATTCACGCCACAAACAGAGTCACTTGTATGCAAAAGCTCATTCAGACAAGCCACAGTCATTTTGGAACAAAGTGCTTTGGACTGATGAGACAAAAATTGAGTTATATACGCAGGGGTTGGATATTCCAACAAGGCAATGCCCCTAAACACACTTCAAAATCTACGAAGGCATTTATGCAGGAGGGAGAAGTACAATATTCTGGAATGGCCGTCACAGTCACCCGACTTGAATATCATCAGAAATCTATGGTATGATCTGAAGCAGGCTGTCCATGCTCAGCATCAAATTTAACTGAACTGGAGAGATTTTGTATGTACGAATGGTCAAAAATACCGCCATCCAGAATCCAGACACTCATCAAAGGCTATAGGAGGCATCAGAGAGAGTTATGGACTATATAGATGTTGCTGTGGCTTGGAGAGAAAAGTATTTCAGATCAAACTTTAAAGAAAAACTATACCCCCCAAACAATGTAGGTCTCTATAAATAGATATCACATTAAACAGCTGATGCGTAAAACCCTGCTTCATGTAAATGAACAATTTTCATAATAATATACTTTTTTTAGTAGTATGTGCCATTTGGTAATCCTAAACAGAAAATTGCATACATCCTAACATTTCGGAAATAAAAAGAGGGACAAAAAACTGTGCTGTGTGTAGCGCGGGAATTGTTTGACCACGCCCATTTTGTGGCCACACCTCCTAATTCCCATGTTCATTTTACAAAATTTGGCAGTTTATGAAAGTTTGAACATATTTCTGTGTTTTTTTCAGTTATTACAGTTTTGCTAATGAAGGTGAATTGCCCTTAAGCCAGGGGTGTCCAAACTTTTTGCAACGAGGGCCAGATTTGGTGAGGTGAAAATGTGTGAGGGCCGACCATTCAGCCTGACATCCATTCCGAGGTAGCTAGCTTGTGATCAGGATCATACACTCCTTGAGTTGGACGTGTACACGGCCTTTAGGAAGTGGAGTCTGTTTTGACTTACTCTCCGCGCTTCATTTAAACAAGGAATTGCGTAGCCGTAATATTTGGGCACATTAGTCATTAGTGAAATGATCTGCCAATTGGTCTATACTGCTGCCTGTTTGCTGGCATACTTTTTTAGTTTATTGAACTGGCACATCAGTACGTCTATTGCACCTTCAGCCCTAAAGAAGTATGCAAGAGTGTCGCTTTACTACGTGTCTATTGCTAACACCTTCAGCACACAGGCAGCAGTATAGTGGCAGATCATTTCACCAATGTGCCCAAATATTACGGCTACACAATTCCTGATCGCACTGTGCTGGGGGGCCACATTATTATTAATTTCATAACAGAGGCGGAAGGCCAGTGTAAATTTGAAAACGGGCCGCACTTTGGACATGCCTGCCTTAAGCTATGAGTCTAACTTTTCCCCAGGGACGTCCTTATCAAAATTGTTACAATTACTTATTTGCTTATCTGAAAATTGTTACAAAGTATCTTAGTTGCACCTGGTGGCTGTTCTGAGCTCTCTGCCGAAAGCCAATTAAGTTAGAAACATTGTTTTTTTTCTGGCTGTTAAGTGCAGAGAAAAATGTGACTTTTCAGTACAAATGCGGTACTGCAGGTTGAGCTGTCAATAGCAAGTTTGAAATTGCCATTTTAAAAAATAAGGGCCGCCCCTGGGATCGAAGGATTCACGGTGCACACAAACACACCAAACAAACCATACATGTTACAATAGGTCACAGAGTTGTGTCTTTTGCTTCCATACTTCTTCCTGTTACAGTAAGAGTTGCAGTATTTCTGGTCAGGTGATCTCTGAGGCAGCACACAGATCATCATGAAATTGTGGTTCAAGGCAATTGATGTAAAAGGGCAAAATTTACTTAAATATATATACCAGTTTGGTAAGATTATTTAATATGCCACTTTGCTTAAATATTCATTTTGGGGGTAAAGTTTTCCTTTAACATCACCAGCAGCTTGCATTCTTATTGCCAGGCTCAATTATAGTGGAATTCAGCAATTTAAAGTACTGGTTTGTGAAAGGAAGAATATTAAAGCAAAAATACATAAATAAATATATAAACAAATGTTACGTGATCTCTAGACTTCACCATCTATGCAATGGTGACTAATAAAAAGAGGAAAAAACATCTGCACAACAATGAACAGCAGTGAATGCTTGGCAACAAAACAAATTGAGCATTATGTAAAAATTATTACAAAATTGGTGCAGGAAATAAAAGAACCTTTATGTTATAATAGCACTTCAGTTTCCAGATAGACTAAACCATTCTTGTTCACCAGTGGGCTTTTAAGAAGAAGAAATAAGAGCTATTAATTCTACATGATTTTTTTTTTTTTTTAAATTAATCAATCAAATTTTCCTAGCAATTCAATTCAGTCATTGGGATGATTTTGTTGATTTGAAAATGACTGTAGGAAATCCTGCAATAACTTCATCCTGGGGACACCTGCAAAATCTGTAATTTTGTGTTTGACAAATCTGCCCCATATTCTCTTTACGGAGCGCTCCTGATCTTCTGATTTTTCTTTATTATTCTAATTTGTTTTAGTTATTGATAAATAATGCCACGTGACTATAGAAAGCACCCCAAATCCCACAACAAAGCTATGCAAAAAATAATATGGAGATTAACGGATGACCAAATGGAGATCTGGTTTTCTGCAATATTACCCATAGGTCTCTATCAAGGCTAGCAGCACAATAAAGGCCCTGCCTGTCCAATCAACTAGAATGCAAATATTTAGGATGCTGGGCAAGATGGCATCACCATTCTTATGTGTACCAAATAGGGACAATTTTTGGCTGGAAGCTGAGAAAAAAAGCTAAGAAACATTAGAGTGGTGCTGTGATTTGCAAACAACACTCTAGAAAATAAAATTGTCGAGAAGGTATAGTTGATTGATGAAAACTCTGGGAAGAGTCAGGAGAACCTACATAAACTATGTAAACGAGGTGGGTAGGGATGTGCTTCTCTTGGTTAAGTGGGTCACTATTGCTCCATCTGCAGGTAAAAAAACATGACTGCAATGATAACAGAGATAAAACCTTTGCTTGAATAGCTGTGCATCAACCACAACCAACTAAGAGACAGACTCAGTCAAAAGCACTACCTTATACAGGTATGGGATCCGTTATCTGGAAACCTATTATCAATAACGTTCTGAATAACGGAAAGGCCGTCTCCCATAGACTCCATTTAATCTAAATAATGCAAATTTTTTACAATTATTTCTTGTTTCTCTGTAATAATAAAATAGTACCTTGTACTTGATCCAAACTAATATATAAATAATCCTTATTGGAAGCAGAACCAGTCTATTGGGTTTATTTAATGTTTACATGATTTTCTAGTAGACTTAAGGTATGAAGATCCAAATGACAGAAAGATCCTTTAACCTTTAATCATTTAACCAGGTCTTAGAAATTGGTTCCATGCAGGACCACGCATGTGGCCCAAATGATATTGTGTACTGGTGAGAGTTAGTCTGCACATCAGTGTTTAATGTGGAATTAATTCAAGCTGGAAATGCAGCAGTAAGGGCTCTTAAACACTGGCATTAGCTTCTGCATTTTTCAAAAGCACCCTGGACACAAAAACAAAGTCAGGCGATTTCCCTCCTGCCCCTAATTTGCATATGCCAAGTAGGGACAATTTTTGGCTGGAAGCTGAGAAAAAAAGCTAAGAAACATTAGAGTGGTGCTGTGATTTGCAAACAACACTCGAGAAAATAAAATTGTTGAAAAGGTATAGTTGATTGGTGAAAACTCTGGGAAGAGTCAGGAGAACCTACACAAACTATGTAAACGAGGTGGGTAGGAATGTGCTTCTCTTGGTTAAGTGGGTCACTATTGCTCCATCTGCATATGCAAAATAGGATTCAGTTCGGCCGGGCAGATGCATTCAGCCGAATCCAAATCTTGCTGAAAAAGTCCGAATCCTGGCCTAATCCCGAACCAAAGAAACACAAGAAAATGCAGCATGCTGCGTCTAAACAAACGCACTCAAACATAAACGGAATAAAACGCAACTCAGAACACTCATGAGGACAGCCTGGTAGAATACAATGGAATCAATTCGTGAATTTGTTTTTTCATTCTAAAACCTGCAGTTTGACGTGCGTCAAAGCATAAAAAATGCAGCAAAAAAATGCCCGTGTAAGAGCCCTAACTGCACCACACAGGCTCTCACTTGATCTTGTTGATTCAAACATATGTGTGCCCCAATAACTCTTCTAGCAGCTGCGTGAGGCATTTCCCTGGCATGCTTTCAGGTTGTTAAAATACATGCCATAAGCCGGATAAATGCATGCTACCTTAATTGGCATTCCAAAAATAATATTAATACAGCAATAAAGAATCAAAATTAACCATTAGTAATGACTTACATCAGCAGTATTATTTATTGGTGAGCAGCTAATCTCCACTGCATTCCTGTTAAACCTTGGAAGATGAAATGAGAGCTATAGTGTAAAGCTCACTATGCTTTAAAGGAACAGTTCAGTGTAAAAATAAAAACTGGGTAAATAGATAGGCTGTGTAAAATAAATAATGTTTCTAATATAGTTAGGCAGAAATGTAATGTATAAAGGCTGGAGTGACTAACATAATGTCTAACATAACAGAAGAGAACCCAACTTCCTGCTTTTCAGCTCTCTAACTCTGAGTTAGTCAGCGACTTGACGTCAGCCATATGGGACTGTTCAGTGAGTTTGCAATTGATCCTCAGCATGCAGCTCTGATTCAAAAGCAACAGTTATGACCCATGTGGCCCCCCTCAAGTCACTGATTGGTTACTGCCTGGTAACCAATCAGTGGAAACCAAGAGAGCTGAAAAGCAGGAAGTAGTGTTCTGGTTATTATGTTACATATCCAGTCACTCCAGCCTTTATACAATACATTTTTGGCTAACTAACTATATTAGAAACATTATTTATTTTGCTCATACTATCTATTTGCCCAGTTTTTATTTTTACACTGAACAATTCCTTTAATCTTCTGGTACTGGTAATAAGTCTGAAAAGGATCATCATTTAAATCAGAAAAAATGTATTGCCTATGAGTAACTTATGATGGATTTTTTAAACACAACAATCCCCTATGGTCCCCAAGCAGAAATTATACAACAAAATCAAAATTCAATTCAAAATACACAAATGAAATATTAATCACTAAAAGATTGCTGTAAAATGATACAATTAAGATAATTAAAAAACTGGCCAGCCAGACTATTAACAAATATTTTAATGAATTCAATTAAAAGTAGATCACTCAAAATCAGAAAAGAATTCAGAGATTCCTATATCTCTTCAGAAATTCCGGTTCACATAGGCACAAAATTCAAAACAGAGGTTCTCTAAATAACACTGCAAGTGAATGAACATTTGCCAGTTGTGACCAATTTATACTGTAGAACCTTTGGTCCCTCCATTCTCCTTGTCATACAAACGGAGTATGGATAACCACTCTGCCTCTCCTACATTTGTAACTACTATACACCTCTGAAAAAATGGAATTACCACTATTAATCCTTTTCGCAAGATGATGTCTGTACTACAAGGGAAAAACGCCATGTTGAATGACAAGGACAACATTGCCCGTGCAAGAATCAGGGAAAGAGCTAAAGTAACATATGAATTATGTTTTATTTGCCAGGCAAACAGTGCGAGTTTTTAGCAGTAAAAAAAAACAGTTTAAAGCATTTCAGTCGAGGATTCATATACTCTTTCTCACATATATGCCACAATGACAGCCATTCAATTAAAAGTGTAACATTGTTGGCAAGAGGACAAAATTAAAACAAAAAACGTAGTATGATTGTTCTGAACTAATTTATGACAAAACCATGAGGCTCCTTCCTTTACTCCCAAAAAAATCTTATCAGTGTTTCACGTTCCAGTATCATTACATACGCTGGTACAAGGACATTGGTTTAGCGATGCTAAGCTTTACAAAAAGACCTTTTTGTCATCAAAAGCAATTAAAAAAAGGAATGCTTGAACAAGATGGTTTCTCTAATTTCCACTACACTAATAAGCTACATAATGAGGTGTTATATGCATTTACAGAGGTACATAGCTTCTGCATACCTTTGTAACTGCTTAGCCAGGACTCATGCAAATTTCACCTGCACATTGTATGGATGCACCGAATCCACTATTTTGAATTTGGCCGAACCCCCGAATCCTTCGCAAAAGATTGGGTCGAATACCGAACCAAATCCAGATCCTAATTTGCATATGCAAATTGGTGGTGGGAAGGGGAAAACATTTTTTACTTCCAGCAACGTAACTAGAGGGGGGCGGGCCCAGGCGCGGGATGCGCAGCTGGGCCCCCCCTCCATACGCCCGGAGGCCTGAGGGGGGCCCTGGCCCAATCGCACCCTCTGCTCCCCCGGTAGTTACGCCACTGTTTACTTCCTTGTTTTGTGACAAAAAGTCATACAATTTCCCTTCCCTCCACTAATTTGCATATGCAAATTAGGATTCAGATTTGATTTGCCTGAATCCTGCTGAAAAAGGCTGAATACTAAACTGAATTCAGGATTCAGTGCATACCCAGGACGTGCAGCCAGACCCCCCTCCGTATGCTATTTTCTCCGCCCGGAATCAGCAGAGTCAGTGGCACGCGAGCTGAGGGGGTGCGGGCCCTGGCACAATTGCATCCCTGCTCCCCCTGTAGTTATGCCACTGCCCTCAAAAGGAAGAGAAATATCTGTCACTCAAAGGGGTGGTTTACCTTTAAGTTAACTTTTAGTATTTTAATAGAAAGTCCAATTCGTAGTAACTTTGCAATTGGTCTTCGTTGTTTACATTTTATAGTTTTTGAGTTATTTGTCTTTTTCTTCTCACTCTTTCCAGCGTTCAGTTGGGGTGTCACTGACCCCCATCTTAAACAAATGCTCTGTAAGGCTACACAAGTATTGTTATTGCTACCTTTTATTACTCATCTTTCTATTCAGACCCTGCCCTATTCAAATTCCAGTGTCTTATTCAAATCTATGCATGGTTGCTAGTGTAATTTGGGCCCTAGCAACCAGATTGCTGAGAATGCAAACTGAAGAACTGCTGAATAAAAAACCTAAATAACTTAAAAACCTCAAATAATAAAAAATGAAAACCAATTGCGAATTGTCTCGGAATATAACTCTCTACATCATGCTAAAAGTTAATTTAAAGGTGAACAATCCCTTTAAGAAATTATCTGTAAACTTAAAGAAGAGAGCTATATGCTCTGTTGCAAATCCATCAGGCACCAACTCCCATATGAGTACAACGGCAATGTGGCTGGTGCGCTTAGAAGGAAGTTCAGCAAATTATGCATATGCCGCATGGTAGAGTCTTACAGCAAGTCGAGTAACCGCAGGTTATCGGAAAAAAAAATAGGGTACCCTGCAGAACGAGGGGAGGATTTTCAGGCACGGGTATAGCCCCGGGTCTGCAGATCGTGGGTCGGGTTGCGGGTCTCATCTAAATTTCTTATCTTATGTAATATTGTCTATATTTTACTCCTTTTAAAGTTTTACAAAACTTGTTTCTGTTCCCGCCCCACTTTTGATAACATCACTTCCGGTTTGCAGTACCATCACTTCCTGTTTGATGGTGGTCGACAGGTTGCAGGTCGGGGATAAGGCAGTTTTGGGTCCGGGTCAGGTAGCGGATCAAAATGGGTAAATATGCTGGTTCGGGACGGGTCCGGGTCTTAGAAATTGGTTCCGCGCAGTGCTCTACCTGGTGCACAAAGGGTCAGCTTTGACCATTTTTGAGCTTGCCCTATTGCTGCATATATCCCAGATGACAAGTACTGTGCCTTTTAATGCATACAACTTAAAATTAGATTTTGCCTCTAGAGAACGGTGCCTTTATATGCTCTTAAACAAAGCAAAAGCAGGAAAACAGAGTAATCGTTGCACAATATACAGCGCACTAATTACCGCTTGTGTGGAATTAAAAACTTACAGCAAAACCATGCTATGTCAGAGAAATGTACCATTAAACAGTATGGTTCACTGGAAGGACTCTTTGTCAAATAAAATGACGACATTCAGTCTGTGTGTAAGGAATGCATAAAGGAGACACTCACTAAGTCATATGCTGTTAAAATCCTCTTCATGACCTCTGGGACGGTTCCTTGCAGCTCCATTGTTGGATACTGTTCGTTGAGGTTCATTACCACCACTGGTGTGTTGTCAGGCCCAGCCAAGCGTGTAGACAGCGCCATAATGCACTGCCTGAGATTAGCTACAGGAGACAGACCGCACAGCTCTTTGAATGACACGACTGTATTCTGTGGAATGGAAAAAGAACAGAATATTTTTTTAAAGCCATTTATGTGTTAAGAATGCTGTTAAGGGTTTCTGTTTGGAATGAAGAGAGTGCTTAAATGAATATAATGATGTTATAACATGCATACCATACACAGGAGTTAGTTATACAACGAAAAAACCATCTTGTAGAACACATTAATAACACAATTGGCATTATTTTCTTGCAATCCACTTTTTTTCCCATGTGTAGAGAATTTAAAGGGAACTAAAAGAGCATGGCTAGAAAAGCTGTATTTTATATACTAAAATATTTGTACAAGCCCTGAATTTCACCAGACCTAGAGCAGTAATTATTCACACCTTAACTTCTGTCTAAAGTAGCTTCTTTTGCTCTTGCAAAATGGTTTCTAGGCTGTGTGTATTTATCAGCCTTGTATTCTGAATTCCAACTGTATATAAAGTATATTGTGAGTTGGCCCCTAAGATAAGATTACTAATTGAAACTGTGAATCTGCACAAAATACAGATGCTCAGAAAACAGGGTGTAGTATTTCTAATATAATAATTGAATGGACTTTAGTTTAAAGGAGAACTAAAGTCTAACATAAATAATGCTAGAAATGCTGTATTTTGTATGCTTAATATAAACATGAACTTTCTACACCAGAAACACCTAATTAAACAAATGATTTATGCTTTCAAAGTTGGCCACAGGGGGCTTTCATCTTGTAACTATGTTCAACATCTTTGCAAGACTACGCACACGCTCAGTGTGGTCTGGGCTTCAGTTGGGAGGTTAAGCTTAGCATCATAAATTATCAAAACAGCACAAGTCAAATACAGTAATATCTGCCACAGAAGCCGATACAGCAAGACTGATTAATAATCAGAATATACAGACGGCATTGGGTCTGCGGATACAAATCTCTACATGGTCGCCACCTGCTCTACAGGAAAACAAACAAAGCTGCTCGAGTTTTGGGAAGCAAGGTGGGGGGGCTCCCCCCTGCCATTTGAAGGTATGATCGTTTCCCTGCAGAGAAGGTATGATCGTTTCCCTGAGGATAGGAAACTTTTGTCTGAAGTTTCCTATCCTCAAAAGTCAGAGCAAGTAAAACGAAGGGGGAATTTCACTGCATACAGTTAGGTTTTAATTAAAGTATATTAGAGATAGATTTATTTTTCAGGAAAGTAAGTAAAAATGGGATTTTATTTTTTTGCCTTTATATCCCCTTTAAGAAAAATGTACCTACAGATCAACAAATGCCACCGGCCCTAAAGATGGCCATAGACACAGAGATCCAATCGTAGGAATCGAGGATTCGGACGATATTCGGACCGTGTGTGGAGAGTCCCGACATTTTTTGGTCGATCGGACAGGTTAGAAAATTTCTGTCGGCTGCGGGTAATATCTCTGCATGTATTGCCATTCGTACGATTTTAAGAGGGAGACTGTCACTAGCTTTAACTATCGTACGATTGCTGTCAGGGGCAGAACATAGGCTGATCTGTTCTTACAACTTTATATTTGATCTGAATGGTAAGACGTTGATCTTTATGGTTAGTGGCAGGTCGGGAGATGGGGAAGTCCGATCGTACATTGATTCGTACGATTGGATCTCTGCGTCTATGGCCAGCTTTACATTTAACCAAATACGTTTATCTGATTCAAAGAATACCATTCCAAAAATACCAAAAAAATACCAACATTTCATTATGTCTAAAAACTCACTGAACGGAGTTTAAAAAAAACCCAAAAAATCCTAGTGCCTACAATCAATCAGTCTCCATATATGTCTCTATAGGACTGGTAGGACTTAAGAAGACCAGGATGCAGAACAAATGCTTCACTGGAAATGTAGGGTGCTGGTAATTTACAAAAAATCCTAGTGCATACAATCAATCAGACTCCATATATGTCTCTGTAGGACTGGTAGGACTTAAGAAGACAAGGATGCAGAACAAATGCTTCACTGGAAATGAAGAGTCCTGGTAATTTACCAATGTAGGCGCATAATTTAGCAGTACAGTAACTTATAACAGCAAATCAGAGTTTTGCGTTTTTCATTTTTTGATTTGCACTGATTAAAGCGAAGTGGTGATTGTTCTGCAGTAGTACAAATATGAAGATAGGCTTATAAATGAGGGCCAGGCACTTTGTGGATTTATAAAAATGTATCCCAATGTAAAAAATCATCCTTTGAGGTTAAATAAAAGCAAAGGAGGCAAAGCACAACTAACCATTAGAGCAGTCATAAGCCTGAATAAAGAGAAGCAGACGTTTAGTGCAGAAAAGCAAAGAGCCTGTTGTGTCCAAAACATAGGCATAACCCACAGCAGAAATGATTCAGTATAAGTTCCTGTGCTATCTGCCATAATTCTGTTGTATGTACCCTACAATTTATGCATGGGGCCTGTAAATACTGCACTGTATTTAGCAAGCTGTATTTTATGATTCAAACGTACTTATTTGATCAGTCACTTAAATGAAATATGTATTAGAAATAAAAGGGATCCAAAGGTGTCCACTAAAGGCGGTGGTGCCTTCATTTGGCACTACTAATTGTAATTACTGCAAAAGGTAAACTTGGACACATGGCTAGGAGGAAGTGCATTTGTTTCCCATGTTTTCATGGTGAATCTCTCCTGCTACTCATAACCTATGTTCTGTGTAAAGGAGGTATTTTCCAGTTGGCCCAGAATTAGTGTGACCAGTTCCTGTCCATAGTTAATATGCGAGGGGACATGATTACACTTTACAAGTACATTAGAGGACATTATAGACAAATGGCAGGGGACCTTTTTACCCATAAAGTGGATCACCGTACCAGAGGCCACCCCTTTAGACTAGAAGAAAAGAACTTTCATTTGAAGCAACGTAGAGGGTTCTTCACAGTCAGGACAGTGAGGTTGTGGAATGCACTGCCGGGTGATGTTGTGATGGCTGATTCAGTTAATGACTATAAGAATGGCTTGGATGATTTTTTGGACAGACATAATATCCAAGGCTATTGTGATACTAAACTCTATAGTTAGTATAGGTATGGGTATATAGAATTTTAATTAAAAGTAGGGAGGGGTGTGTGTATGGATGATGGGTTTTCATTTGGAGGGGTTGAACTTGATGGACTTTGTCTTTTTTCAACCCAATTTAACTATGTAACCAGTCAGTGGCGTAACTAGGTGTTGCTGGGCCCCACAGCAAATTAATTTTAGGACCGCCAACATATCCAGTGTTTGTCCTGTTTTACCAATATATGTTCAAATTGCTCATCAATGAGAGCCTCATGGGGCCCCCTGTACCTCCTGGGCCCCCCTGCAGCCGCAGGGTCTGCTTCCTCTGTATTTACGCCCCTGGCACCAGTATCAAGCTTTGAGCCCTAATGTGACCAACCACCTTGGTGAAGTTAGAGATCAAGGTGAACAAGGTTAAGGCAGTTGATAGAAGCTTCGGTGGTAGCTTATGTTGTAAGTTAGAGAGGCTAGCCTAGCAAGATCAGCATCCACTCTATCAAACAGAAGAATATTTTATAACTCCCCTGGCGATACCCCGCTTATGTGCAGGAACCACCGTCTGGAAAAGAATTTAGCCTAATACTGATCCCTGAGAGGTTTTAACTGGAGGGGATTTATTTCAGGTGTGCCTGTATTGTAAGACTATTCCTTCATAATTTTTGTCTCCTATAGGTAATAGTGCTTTATTGTCTGTAATTGCTTTAACTTCTCTATAACAATACATTAGCACATTGCCTTACCATATGCTGTATCTCATTTTGTTATTGCTGTGTTAAATAAATGATCTTTCTGTTTAAGAAACTCTGGCACCTAATTATTTGATTATAATGTATATTTGAGAAGTACAGTTCAGCAGCATCCAACCTTTCCTCCAACACCTTGCAAATGTCACAATGTAATGGTGTTCTACTGTTCAGCAGCTGAGGTAAAAGAAGGGAAACCATTGACCGCCCCCCTTTTATCCATTGCAGAGACATGAATAATGGGTAGAAGGGGATCTATACTTGAAAAAGACCTAATGCTAAGAGGTTTAATGGCCATCCATCATTATAATTCTAAAGTTCATAAATTATTTGAAAATCATGCCTCCACCACTTCTCGTAAAGGGTAATTAACACAACAGGAGGTCACAAGGTTAATGCCATCATAACACAATGGGGGCTATGGCAAGACTTAATGGGATTGGCTAATCTAAAATGTTTTGATTTTGTAATTTGAGATGATGGGAGGCGCTTCAGCCAAATCCACCAGTTAAACGATAATAAATGGATAGAATTAAATATTTTAAATCAACTAGTAATGCAACTTATTTGTGATAACTTTAAAAAAGTATTTGTCATTTTAAAACACTACTGCAAATCTAAACCTGGGACACTTTCCCCCGCAATTGGAACTTGGGAAACCTATGGCACCAGAACCCACGTCTTCCCAATCATTTTTTTAATATCAGCAATTTGATAGAAAGAATTACATTATTACAAATGAGAGAAGGAATTGATAGAAAGACCTCTACTGCAAAATCAATTTTCCCTGCTTCATATTCCCCATTGAAATCCAAGACCTTCAATTATTTTATAGTGCACTGTAGCAACATAAATGCAATTTGCAAGTTAGTGGGAGAAGTAAAGTCATTTACATAATTCTTTTTTGCATGGCAAATATTAGAAAAGAGCCATCTCTTAAAAGGAGTCAAGTGAAGTTCAAGATCATATTAAAAGACATATGCTGGAGAAGGCTCGTGAGCATACTGGCCAATAACTGCTAAATAGCTAAAGCAACAGGATCATGGAATGAAGCCACCATTTCTTTTTCATGTAAATTTATAGACACAAGCCTATAGGTGCCTCCACACATACAGTAAAGGCAATATTTAGAACCTGGGGAAAAGTTTTAAATCAAGTTGGTGTTTCCTGTTGATTAAAGAAAAAATGGCAAAATTGTGAATATCCGTGGGAGAATGTTCTGAAACTTTTCTATTAGACCCCCTGACCCTGAGCAGGGGGTCTAATAGACTGTTTAGCACCTGATACTGAGAGGGTATTATCTAACAGGTTGAGCACTCTAATTTTGTGTGTCTAAAACTTTTGAATAGTAGGGATTTGTAATAGAAAAAAAAAAAGCAGCGTCAAAAGTCACCAGAAAAAAACGTGGCAATTAACAGCTGGTCGGCTCCTAAAGTGCATAGGGATTGCCTCATTCAACTTTATTTACAGTAAGACCTAAATTTTCCAACCTCCGATTTTTAGTTTTACTGTATTGTACACCATTTTTTTAAAGTTTCACCAATTTAAGATGCATAATGCATTTACCTGGTATAGTATTTTCTGTGATTTCACACCATTTTTTCTAGCCCCCTGAAAAAGTAAAATTTGGGTTGTTCCCAGTTTAAGATTCAACCCTACTAAAATTGATTGTATCAATGTGATTTTGCTGGTGTGCAACAAAAAGTGATGTCACACCAAGCTAATATGACAGCTACTTTCCTAAACAACAGAGAGAGCTTCTACAGCTGTTTACTCAGGTATGGTAAAACATTCTACAGAATAAATAAAGCATTCTAGCTTGCACTATTGCAGCTAATCTTTTGGAAATAAAAGGCCTCCATAGCTTTCCTTCTCCTTTAACTAAAACTCATAAAATAATAAACAAATGGGGGAGTGAAGCAAGCAGCATGGCACACATAATCTTTTATCCATTACACAAGCAATTGCATATTTTTTAAGATCAATTTTCCAAATCACATATGCACTTTTTCCAGCAACTAACAAGAATTTGGGATTGCAGATGTTTCCAAGTAGATGTAATCTGTTTCATGATTGTTCTGAGTTTTAAACTCTCCCCTAATACCTTTAGACTTCAGTGGCATACGAGCCATAGCGTGAGGTTCTGCAATATGAACAACAGCTACATACACGTACAAAATTACATTTATTTATTAGAACATCTTTTGCACTAACGCTGCTTTGCACAATCTCATATCTGTGTTTCATCTCCCCAATGCAGCTTGTTTGATCTGATCAAGAGAAAAAACATGTCATATTTCAATATGAGGGTACTGTAGGGGCCCCAAGAGAAGCCATGATGGGGCAGGGTTTGTGGGAGAGTCAGAAGGATTTGTGGGCAGTGTTGTAGCATAATGTGGCATGGCTGGATAGATCAGGGGCATGGTCATGTCTATGCAGATAGTTTATATTTTCATTGGGGCCCAATTATTTTAGTTGCAGGGTCCCCTGGCCAGGGGCCCATATGACCAATGGGTAAATAATTGGGGCCCCTGCTAACTCAGCAGAATGCGGGCCCATGATTCCTGATGGTATCCGTGACCTACAATAAGGATGACAGTGTTACAGAGTTACTCCACTGGCTATACAAATCATTATGAAGTGTCATCAAGTTCATTTAGATTTCTGGCAACCATATGAATAGTGTTTCTTCAAAATTACTCATCTTCTTTTTGGATCTTTGGGCTTCTCAGTGGCAACGTAATCATTGTTATGATTAGATTTAAAATACCTGTTCTCTTCAAGATTCACCTTATCCAAATGTGCTCTATACTGGGCATGATATACAGGTTCTGGTAATGTTTAGAGACACTATAAATAAACAAACATAGTCTCTGTATTTTGTACAGGAATAGGCAAAATAATTTTTTTGCCAATGGCACATAAATGTTTTTAAAAATCCCGATTGCATTGACGTCGGCCATTCAGAAAATCATGACAAAAAGTTTAAACATCCTGAATGGCTATATCATGGAACTGAAGGCAGGGAGGAGACCATCAGCAATTTTACACGGTCCATCACTTAGTATAAGCTTTTTAGTCCTCAATAAAAGACATAAACTTCAATAAAAGTCATAACAGTAAAACACCTACCTGCATGTTTTCCCTTAGGTCTGTGGCATCCCGTATAGGTTGAATAGCAGTTTTGAATACATCATCAACAGACTTTATTAATAATGTTCTTAGGGACGCATAATCCCTTGATTTCTTTGCTTTTCTCACAGAGAGGCCACGTTTATGTGGCTTTCCTCCACCCCTGCGGTTTGTAATTGCCACATGCACAAATAACGATGCATGTGGTAAAACATCTCCTGTTAAAGACTGCAGGGGAACATGTCTATACCCAGGCTGTAGACACTCAAAGGGAATTGTGTACTGTCCTATAAATTCATCGCCAATGTAGTCATCATCAAGCACCACAAAACGCACCATAGTTAGTTCAGGAAGGTTAATCTGAAATTCAAAACTTTCGTCAAAAATTGGATTGTCACCATTTTGATGCACTGTTTTTGTTCTCTGCTCTGCACAATCTGCGGGGATACCATGAATCTCAACATAGACATAGGGATCCACAACATCTCCTTTGGCACCTGCTCCTTTTGGCTTAGGAAAATTTTGTCCACTGATGATTTTAATGTGAAGAAGCTGAGGAGATACTCCAGGCACAGAGTCTTTTGTGTTTGCACTAAAGAAAGATACTTCTTCCCGCATTATAGAGGGTCGAAGAACATATCCACAATTCCCATTCTGACGGAACCAGCCAATGTTCAGATCCATCATTAATCCTGGAGTCTGATAATTCATTGCTACAATTTGGCAACCACACTTCCAATAATCCTGAGGATTCATATTGCTTGAGTCTATTCTCATAGGACTGGGAAATATTCTAGAAAGATATCTTTTGTTATAATTAACAAAATCTCCAGGATTTTCATTGGCATATTTCCCAGCAGCAACTTCATTAAAGGAGCACACTTCCCAATATTTCTGGTTCTGAAAGGATACTTGAAAATCAGTGAACTGAACCGATTTGCAAACGCTTACCATGTCTGAAAGCTCTTTGCAAAGCTGGACTCGCTTTACTGGAGCGGTGTTTTGTTGCTCCTCTACATCTTTCCCAACTCTCTGTGAC
Source organism: Xenopus laevis (assembly GCF_017654675.1). Taxonomy (NCBI): domain Eukaryota; kingdom Metazoa; phylum Chordata; class Amphibia; order Anura; family Pipidae; genus Xenopus; species Xenopus laevis. Next base: position 36,992,175 of record NC_054382.1, on the reverse strand, counting down.
ATCTCCAGGCCCTCATCCTCATCTGTTACATCCCCCTCAATGCCAGAACAATCTGAGTTTAGTTTTTTACCCTTGATTAGCAGTTTTGCTTTTAAAGATTCAGGGGATGGAAGGTAAGACTCTTCTAAGTTGGGAGAGGTTGTATACAGTTTGTCTTCTAAAATTTTTTTCATATGCTGAACCATGACTTTTTGTTGTTTAACCGAACAGTGGTTCTCCAAACATAAAACGAGAGGGTACTCTGAGGCATAGAAGGCATACTTGTTTATTATTTCAATCACGCTACGGAAGACTATCTGTGAGGTCATTGTGTGTCCTGTGTAAATCACAGGTTCATTGTCTGGCCCATCCCATACATCTAATTCAACACTTCTGCACCCCATTTTGAGTGCACGTATATAGCCTGTAATATCAGAAGGGCCCCTAAACTGGTCTTCAATTAAGTATGTGTTATGTGATGCATTTATGTAATAGTGGGACATGGGTTGTGTCATATCTTGACATACTTTTTTGTGCTCTGGATCAAAAATACTGCAATCAGGTGACAAAAGATAGTTTGTAAATCCATCCAGTGAAAGAGAACCAGTCTCTTGACCTTTAGAAGGTTCATATTTCTTGATAATATCTAAGCTAATCTCCTCTGTCACATGTGCCATACCCTGTTCTGCTTCCAAGAACATCATAAGGTCCTTGGTATCCAAATATTCTTTATTGCTTGAAAACTGGACTAACAAGAAGTATATTTCTGGTCTGGTGCAGAGCTCATGAAAAACTTCAATGAACTCATCTTTTGTCACATCGGTGATAACTTTCTCCTTGGACTTCTGTAACTCTTTGAACTTCAACTCAATTTTACTGTTTTTAAGACCAGGGTTTAAATTTTTTATAAAATGCACAGCTTTACAGAGAGGTATGTGCCCCGTGTTTTCTTCATCTAGATCCCAAAACATTTGGGAAAGCCAAGAAATCCGCATATTATCTTGGAAACTTTCAATCATGTCCAGTGTATGCTTTCCATATGAAATTAAGTAGCGTAAACCTGTTACCCAGACATTTGCAACGTCAGCGGAGTTTGCCACGAGATCCAGTGATTCATAATTCTCACCATATATTATAGAAAAAGCAGAGTCTTCTGAAATCTGGTCATAAATTCCATTGCTGCGGAAAATATCAGTATTTTTTCCAATTCTTACTTCCTTGACTGATTTGATATCGATTTTTGCCTTTTCAGAGTCTTTTTTTGAAGGCTCCCAGCGTAAAGACTGCATGTCTGCTTCCAAAAGGAAGTATCGGTGGTAAATTCTTGAATTGGACCTAACTTTCTTCAGTTCAGACCCATCAACCATGGCATTAATACAGTCACTGGCACTGCTGATCTTTTTCTCTGTAGGCATGCTGCTGAATGATACAGTTTTCTTACGTTCCCTCTTCTGCTTGGTACCATCCTGAAAAACACAAACCAAAAACATGATAAGCCAACATAACCTCTTCTACTTCTATGCAATGCAGTCAAGAACAGTGAAGCAAGTCTCAGCTCTCTGGCAGCATTAGAACTACAGTTCTCAAGCAAATCAAGTTGAGACAGTGCAGCTCTATTGATTATATTAGTACTTGATATTCAGATCCATCCCATTCAAGGGAAAAACAGTAGTATCCTGAAAATGCATTAGTTTATGTAAACCCCAATTACCTTAACCTATAGATATGCCTTGCCTCTTTGCTGTGCTGCCTCAAAAACAATTATTTGAATTACTGGGAATTCTGCTAATTTGATAGGAACACACAGTCCATGTAACTGTCAATCGACCCATTTTGATTCTGCTCGCTTAGCAATGTTTTGGGGGATGGCAGGGCACAGTTAAAATATACTATACATATCCATGACATTACCATGCCTAACAGAAAAAAGAAAATTTTTACAAAGAGTAGCATTTGATACTGCTGCCAATTATTCATACTAGTTGAAGTAATTTTAGCTTAAAATTTTTCTCTGATTTTGTCTTTCCGTTTTTTCTGCTTCATAATTCATTTGTCACTATTTATAACTGCTCAGTAATAATAAATTAAAGAGATATATCAGAACATTGCTATTTCTAAATCTCTAAATTTGCTCATTGACATTAAAGAAGGCACCACAAACGCCTGTCCTACTGTCAACTTACAGGCATGTCATATTTAAGGGTACATTAAAATAGTACTTAAGTACTTAGAGGGTGCAGCTGTTGGCCTAGGCAGGAGCCAGCAGACTTTGTACAAACAAACTGTACTATACCCAGGCAGCACATACTATACTTGTGCCAACAAGAAAGCCGGTATGCTGCCAAGTTTTAAATAGCACAAGGAAATATTATAATAGGCAACTGCAAGGAGCCTTTATATTGGTACATTTTATGCATTGGTAGCCATAGTTACTGCTTGGTAAAAAAAATGCCCATTACTACCAATTATGTTTTTTTAAAGGTTGTTATTATTATTGATTATAATACAGCACAGCGCAGCTCTGTACCATAAATGGGTGTATACACTGAACATACAGGTATACTTACAAAGTGATACAAGAGGTGAAGAGGCCAAACTCAGTCTTACCAACAAACAACCAAAGCCTCCAGTGTATGCAGGACAGACCCAAGAACTACATCTTAAAAAAGAAGTAGGCTAAAAATGCTACATATTATGTATTGGTCTGCTGTACCACCCCAACCCTTTCCCAGCCTGGCCCGATGTGCTTCAATCACTTATATATGTGCATATGTGGAATGTGCATTGATTGATGTCAGTTGCACTTCCATTGTATTTAAATGTATTTTTTAGCTTGGAGTGCTCCCATTACCCCCCCTTGTATTTTTTGTCTTGTAGCCAGGAGCAGGCGTTGCTTTCAAGTGGCTTGTAGCACCCCCTACCCGTCCCTTCAACTAAAGTGGTCCCATGCCTTTAAATATGGGCATTGGTTTGGGCAATCTCTCCCTTAAAAGCCGCATTAGTCAGCGGCAGGGGATGATCTAGCCCTTTGATTAAAACCAAAGCCAAGGTCAGGAAACATTGGTCCGAAGGATTACTACTTTTACACTATGACCAGAGGTAAACAGTTAGGGGCCATCTTATGGGGTTTACCTTGACGTGGTATGGTGGCTTACCAATTTTATGATCATAACTTTGTAACTAAAAACCCTTGTTTTTATTCACAAATGCACTTGCATATATACTGAATTACTTGTGAGACAGGGGACCAGGGAATGTGCATTTCCATTGTATTTAAACGTATTTTTTATCCTGGAGTGCTCCCACTACCCCCCCTTGTATTTTTTTTCAATTACTTATATACCCATGTCCACCCACAAATAATGTCATGAGAGGGCGCAGAGTGGGGATGGCTTGAGTATATGAAGTAAATGGGGCAGCAGGTGTTGAGTGAGAACATTTGTTAAAGAGGGCTGGGGAGTCGGAGGAAGTAACAGCACAGCAGGAAGGGTCCTGGACTGCCATTGGTTTCAGAATCTTAATAATCAGCCCTGTAGCATTATCATTTACATACGCTGAATATCATTTCCTGCTTGACAGTTCGCACAGAGCAGCATACTGAGCATGTGCAGCGCCACTGACACTCACACATTAGCCTATTAGGATCCATGTTTGCAACCTCCTGGATACCTGAATCATTAATGTTAGAGGGCTCCGGAACTTGCCTGCCTATAGAGTAAGGTCAGTATATAAAAATACAGCATTTATAGGCACATTGACTTTAGGCTCCTTTAACTTTTCCAAACTTAGAGTCATACTTCACCTCTCTCTCAAACACTTAAACATCCACACTCTGGAAAAAGCCCGGCTGCGTATATACAGTAAATGGATATCTCAGCCTGGTACAAGCAAATAGCTGCAGTATAATATATGTGGGAATGTTTCTGCGCACACACTGGGGCTCATTTATCAACACTGGGCAAATTTGCCCATGGGCAGTAACCCATGGCAACCAATCAGATTGCTGCATTCATTGTTTTACTTGCAGCTGGTTTCAAAAAGGTAATCACTGATTGGTTGCTATAGGTAACTGCCCATGGGCAAATTTGCCCAGTGTTGATAAATGAGCCCCACCGTGCATCTGGCATGCAGTACAATTTGCATGTGCCACTGTGTGCCAACACATGCTAATTCATCTCAAGTTTGCCTATTGGTCAGTACCCAATGAAATGGATAGCAACAAAAATATAACAATTTTGGTAAGTTCATTGTTGTTGTTTTTTTTGTAGGAAACATAGAATCAGTTAAAGGGGACCCGTTACCAAAAATATTATACTAAATCCTATTTTATCATGTTAGTCAAGCAAAATTAACTTTAATTACACTGCATAAATTATTTGAATCTTGTTTCCATCAGTCTGGGAATTCATAATTATAGCAAGTAGGCAGGAGCCATTTTGTGGACACTGTTATTAAGACAAGCCTTGCATCATCTCAGAATCTTGTTTGTGCACCAGAATGGGGGATCTGATGTCCATCCCCATGCCCTGGCTACACAATTAAATGTTAAGAGACATGGGGGAATGTGGGGAGAGCAGTGACATCTAGGAAGTGCTGAATGGAAAGTGAAAGTAATTGCTTGCCCCACCTATATGCCTAAGGCATAGAGGAGGGGCAGGCAATATTTGATTGGCAGCTGAGATTTTTAAATGAGTTTATAACAGCTATGAATCCTTTCACAAAAAAAAAAGAATTTGGATTTCATGTTTATTTTGAAAGGGACTTTTATTATACAGCTTTATATGTCTGGGTGACAGGTCCACTTTAACCTATCCACTGGCGTGCCATAGAATGAATACAAAATACATCCCATAGCAAACCCGGTGTATAGGTCGGCAAACAGATGATTTTCTGATATGAAATCAAACATTTGAGAAGAAGGAAGGGGAAGCAGTAGTGAAAGATGCCCGCTGCAATATAATTAGGCAAGCTGATGTTTTTCAGAACAGGACCAAGCGATAAATATTCTACTCTGTAACACAAAAACATTATATGCATCAGCAGGAGTGGATTTCAATTAACTACAATATGCTAAATACAACATGAAGGTAAGCAGCTGTAATTGTTTATTCCAGTCCTGCACATACCTGAGCCTGAAAAGCTTGTTTTACCACAACCATCAACTAATGACTTTCCCATAAAGAATACTCTCTAGTAATGAATACAACTTTTCTTGTAGTTTCTTATTCTTCAAGTACTCAAAAGACATAAGCACATAAATCAGTTTTACTTCATTATTGTCTTCATTTATAATTGTATTTGTTTTTATTGTTTTAATATCAATGTTAAAGCATTGCAGTATTAATTTTACACTATGGGGAGCATGTGCACGGCCTCGAAGACAGTCAAATGAACAGGCTAAAGCAATAACTGATTTGTGCATGGCTGTATGAGGGGCATACTAGTTGCACTTGGCTATTTAAGGACGGACCCATGGCAAAATATGAATCTTATGCATAGGCATATCATTTTTAACCTCTTAATTTTACTAAAAATAATATTGCAAATTGACAAACAACCATTTTTTGTGAAAAACAGGAAAAATTTGGTGTAAAATCCGGGAAAACATTATTTAAAATCCAGGACGCTTGAGTAAGGTTGATGTGAAAAATTGGGAACTCTTACAGAATTAGCAGCTGGAAAACCTGCACTAATTTAATTTAAAATGCAATCAATATGCAATCAGTGCAGCAACTTGCATTTGTTAGAAGTGTGCGTGATTTTGCAAATGACCTGGTAACCTTGAAGATATCACTACTTTACATGGCCATGCCTACCAGCGACATTAATAAAATAGCACAACTTCCTCCAAGTTATTCCATAATTAGAGACTGCCAGATCAGATAAGGAACTGCTGCCAAAGTCTATCAAACAGAAGTACTGTGTAGAAAGTCAAAAGAAACAACCCATATAGAGAGACGTTATATTAGAGACACAGAGTTAAACTCTGCATTTAGCAGGCACATTGGATTTTTCGAAGACTATGCTCTTCACATTTTCATTATATTCCTGGGTAACCTGGCACATAGTTCAAAGCCATTTGGAGCAAAGAAATAGGTGTGTGATTATATGGGTATAAAGGAGGTTTATATACAGTTGAAAGTACAGTTCAAAGCAGCCCTTACCAAATAGCATATTTAGTTAACTAGAAAAGTAGGAAAAAATGACTATAAGAAAACGTGTAATAATGTAATAATATAATTGTTAAGGCACAGTTGCATTTTCTTTCACCGACTTCAAACACAAACAAAGAACACAGAAAATAGTAACTGTGGCATGTGTTATAGTTGTGCTTTTTACTTTTTCCCATTTATGTACCAGTGATTTCCTTCTGTTAACCCTTCATGTGCCTGTAATGTTTATATTTGTTTTGCAGCATAAAAGCTAATTTTGTTATATAACTCCTGTACCATAGCCTAGTTTCATAGCATAGTAGACTTATCTGGCCATAGACGCAAAGATCTGATCGTACGAATCCTCGATTCGTACGATTTTCGGGCCGTGTGTGGAGAGTTCCGACAGTTTTCGTCCCACGGAGATCGGCCAGAAGCTGTCGGCTGCCGATAATATCTCTGCATGTACGATTTTCAGTGGGAGACTGTTACCAGCTTTGTCGGACATAACTTTCATACGATTGCTGTTAAGGGCAGAATATCGGCTGAATTTTACAGTGGTGAGTTTCACACTTAAATAAAGCAAGCTTAATTTTTGGGGCACTCGATCAATGTGTGTCTTCTTTCCTCCTCGAAACACCTCTGCTCAGTTATTATGCAGTTCAAATTGCTAGATACTCTACCTTATGTAAGCTGGGAAAACACAATTTATATCTTGAATCTTCTACGCTTCATCTCATTGTAATTTTTCACATATCTGAACATCTGCCATTCACTGCATTCAATTGAAGCCTGACTTTATGATGATGATGTTAACTTGCTGACTTGTTATTCCACGTAAAATTTGTATACAGTTAAGGGTTAACAGAACCAATGCTAAAATGCTTAGAAGGCATTCTTTAGATTTAACCCCTAGCTGTCCTATACCAGAGTGGGTGGTTATTTAGAAGAAACAATACTTTATTTCAGTAATTTAGCACACTTTATATGGACTGGATCTTTGATAGCTTGCCAACATTTTTCAGAGCTTTGTTCAGCTAAAGACCTTTTGAAGGAGGAGAAGATACCGCAAGGGATCGTCCAACTATTCTACAATGAAAAATAGTAGCCAGCTTGTTCCATTCAACAAAAGGGAAAACATGAAACTGGAGATCAAAAAGTACTTGAAGAGTTCTCCATTTTATCAACCCAAAAAAGTATTTGCCTTTATAATGACTATGGCACTCTCTGTGTGCGTGAAAGCCCTTAGTTGTGTGCGTCTCTGTTCCACTGCTGGAACAATAGGCTTTTTTCTACTCCGTTCTTCAATAGACTTGTAACAGGCAAACGGCAATGGTATAATTGGTCTCCGTGTTTTTATTTTAGCTTACTTTTGTTCCTTTGAATTATTTATAGAAAAGTTGATTAGTAGCACTAGATAGGAACCAAATATAAATATTCTGAATAATGCATCTGCTGCAAAGTTTATAAGACTTATTTTGGTTGATTGCTTAAAATTACATTGCTATTTTCTATTGCGTTTGTTGTGTCTTGTAAAAGTCGTTACGGTCTACCCTGCCCATTAAACTGTCATCTGAAACAACATACCGTCTCTTTAAAACTTCGACTTCAACCATTCGTCACCTAAAAGCTGCCAAAGTGCTGTTTTAGCCTATGGGGGACCTCCTACAACCTGTATGGAGGCAATTGGGGGAGTTTGGGAGATCGAATGTCGAAGTTAAAAAAACTTCAATCAAAGTACAATCGTTCGATTCGAAGTAGGCCAAATTCGGCCCACTTCGATCCCAAAAAAACTTCAATTGGTCTTTTTGAATTCGAAGTTCGAAGTTCTTTTAACTTCGACCTTTGATAAATATGCCCCAAAGTGTGCTATATATATATAATTTTTACAATTAAAAAAAAAATTACCTATAATGTACAGTAACTAAAGTGACCATCACAGGTCTGTATAGAAATAGAAGTAGAGCTTCTTAAGCAAGAATGTATTTTGTACCCATGCAGGATAAATACACATTTTACAGGAATGAAAACAACACCCTTTCATATTTTATGTTCCCCTTTATGGACAGATGGGTAAAAACAATGTTTTTTAAAAAAATGCTAAGGATTCGTTAACAAGATAAAAAGTCAAGTTATCTGCTGAAAGATATGGACTATGGAAAGGTATTTGTTTTTATACAGCCATTCCTGTAGAAATTAGCGACACAGTACCCATGAGCAATAGCTTTATAATCACATTTTAATTTTTTTATGCAAGTGACCTCCAGTCGAGAGATGATGTTACCCTTTCATGGATAATGAAGTCTTTAGATTGTGTGGGACATAATAGACAAAACCAGGCATCTGATAAATGCCACATAAAAGCAGCAGAGTAACATTCACAAAGCACTAATTTGTCAGCACTTAGAATTGATTTACCCAGTATTCTCTATATTGCCCTTTGAAGAAGCTTCAAGGTAATGTCACTCTCTCTTGCTTGCTTTCATTCAAACACTTTTATACAGTCAAATCAAATGATGGCCAAGTTGTATTATTATTGTGTATTTTCAGGTTTACAGAATGGTGTCACTCCTAAGGGCAACATTTTTTCTAGCAACAAACACAAGCAGTGTTAAGATTGATATATATAAATATAAAATAATAAAAATAAATATATAGCATTTAAAGGAGAAGGAAAGCTACCAAAGAAGATTAGCCACAATAGTGCAAGCTATAACACTATATTTATTCTTCAGATTGCTTTACCCTACCTGAATAAACAGCTCTAGAAACTCTCTCTCTTTGTTTAGGATAGCAGCTGCCATATGAGCTTGGTGTGACATCACTTCCTGCATGAGTCTCTCCCTGCTCACTCAAAGCTCGGGGCTCAGATTACAGCAGCGAGGCGAGGAAAGAGAGGGAGTGAAGAACAAACTGAGCATGCTCAAGCCCTAGCCCTGGAGGTTTATGCTGAAAACAGAAAGTCTGATACAGAAGCCCATGTATACACAATAGCAGGAAAGAAATGCTATGTTTCTTCCGACAGAGCAGCATTACTTTGAGGGCAGCCTCGGATTTGTGGTCTAGGGTGGCAAAAATTAGGGTCTAGGGTGGCAAAAATATAGGGGTGGCATGCCACTCAGCAGCAACCCTGGCGTGCACTGGGGATTCAAAGCCCCCACAGTGCTCTCGTGATTTAAATCGTGCTCGATGGCGATTCACGCAGCCGGCACTAGGGCCATGTAGCGCTGGCAGCAGCAGGGGGGGAGGCATGCGCAACAGCCGGCACTGGGACAATGCGGCCTTGGGGCACCGCGATTTGAAATCTGGCCCTGTTTGAGGGCTTACTGGTGTATTTATATAGATTTTTCTGATAAAGTTTACCTAATTTTAGCCTTTCCTTCTCCTTTAAACATGGCAGGGGTTGTTCACTGTCCAAACACTTTTTTCAGTTCAGTTGTTTTCAGATTGTTCACCATAAAGACTTTTTCAATTGCTTTCCATCTTTTATTTTTTACAGTTTTCCCTAAAGTGAAGTGATCCAGGAGCATATGAACTGTTACAATTTGCTACATTTAATCGATACATTTAGTTGATACAATTAGTTGATACATTTCTCAGCAGTATCTGTGGAATATTAGCAACTATTGTATCAATTCTAACAGCTGCCTTTAGAGGAGTGATCCCCAACCAGTAGCTCCTGAGCAACATGTTGCTCTCTGACCCCTTGGATGTTACTTTCAAAACAGATGTACCGCTAAACAGTTTCAATGTAGGTTGACAATCCACATAAGGGCTACCAAATGGCCAATCACAGCACTTATTTGGCATCCCAAAAACCTTTTTCATGCTAGTGTTGCTCCCCAACTCCTTTTACTTCTGAATGTTGCTCCCGGGTTCAAAAGGTTGGGGATCCCTGCTTTAGAGGGATGGTTCATCTTAAAGTTATCTTTACGTATGTTAAAGACTGACCATTTCTAAGCAACTTTTCAATTGGTCTTTTTTTTTTTTTTTTTTTTAGGTTTTAATTATTTGCCTCCTTCTTTCCAGCTTTCAAATGGAGGTCACTGACCCCTTGTGGCACAAGTCAGTAGTAGCTACTTCTATGACCCACTAAGGGAACTGTGGAATTCCTGGCAAGTCCAGGCTGACAGTAATTATAAGTCACTTTGGTGGGTCATTTGGCACTCCCAGCAAGATTAAAGGAGCATTTATGAATAGCTTCAACATACATAAAACTTGGGTCCACTTATTTACACACAGCCATCTTCTTGAGTAATAAGGAATGTAGTAAGCTACCTTATAATGATGTATACTTGAAACCTACTAGGCAGGTGGAGCTGAACAGTGTCCTCATAATCCCTTCTCATTCTCTAATGTCCAAGTAACAAAAATCAATGCTCACTGTGTTCTGTACCACCTTCATTTATCTGGACTACTATCAAATAGCTTGTCTTGGCACTTAAACCTAACTAAAACACTAAAATCCCTTTCTATGAAATTCTTGACAGACTGTACTTGATGACATTGCCTTCTCAAGCCTTCGATGGATGTCTTTACACAGCTGATTTTGACTTGCCCCTGTGTCTTGTATTCAACAACAGTCATCACACTTGAGACATATGCAATTTCATCCACCGTAGCCCACAGCTGATTATTTCTTTCCCTGTCAGCGTCCCATTAGCAAATATTCCTGGTGACCATATCAGCAAGCTGAGCAGTCATTGTCCCTACACCTCTTGCCAAATTTCTTTTCTCTCATATTCAATTTTTCAGAATGATTATGAGTGGAAGAACCAAAAATGAATGAAATCCATGTTATTTATCAATTTATTTTCAACATGTTCTGTCTCTCCTCCTTTTTCTAAGAGCAATGGATAAAAGGATATTTGAGGAGAAATATAAATCCTAAACTGCTCATGCAATCTATGGAATATATTAATAGACTTGATACAGTTGAGAGTAGGAATGATCAGAAGTTTAGACCTTTACCTTTTTTCTTGGTTATAATAAAAATAAGATTTCAAGCACTTATTTAACTGCTAAAATAGATTTACTTTGACTTGGTGATCAAAAATCAGACAGAATTCATTTAACAATTGCCCATTATATCTAGAGATGGCTATTGGTGCAGCTTTATTTAGTTATAATGAGGTTTTTGGATTTATACTGTTATTATCGTATTTTATTTACTTTTCTGATATATTGGTCGTAGTTATGCTTGATATATACCTTCACTGATAATCTGCCAAATATTATTTTATTGAGGTAAATTCCAGTGGGCATGGAAGCCAAATACTGCAAAGGTTTTACCTAAAGTTTCTATGCTTAATCCTAAATAAAATATGCCAAGTATTTAATTACCTTGGACCACATAAGAAAGCCTGCAATTAATAAAATGTATAAATAACATTTTCTTTCAAGTTGGGGATTATATTGGCTTTTATTTATTGTTACACAAACTGGCTTGGATGTTTCTTGGACAAGCATAATATCCAAGGCTAAAATCTATAGTTAGTGTATGTGTGTATATTATATATTATATATATTATGTGAGTGTATGGAGGGGTTAGTGTGAGTATATATGGATGCTGGGTTTCATTTGGAGGGGTTGAACTTGATGGACTTTGCTCTTTTTTCAACCAGACCTAACTATGGTGTTGTTATCAAGTACATTTTAAGTATATTCACTCTTGATAAGAGTAATTTGGGACTATCCACCTCATGTGATTGCATTGGGTGTCATCCTACCTTGCCAGACAGGTAAGTGTTAAATCAGAAATGGCTTACAGAATTCATGAAAAAACGCAGTAGTTGATGATCTTACACTACAAGCTTTTTATGTACACTTTAAACAAATCTATACAGTTAATAATTAACTATCTATGGACAGAAGAAAAATCATAAATTAACTGAACATTTTTATGAGGCCAATGACATTGGAGCTAAACAGATGGATCTGTACTGTAGTGTCACAGAACATGAGAATGAACCAACTAAATAAACACAAACGTATGTGAAATGAGAAGTAACTCAAAAGGCACAGGGGACTTCTCTAAATGTAAACATATTTTTATCAGTGTAACAGTACATTAAAAAAGTGAGTGTAATATTTTGTCCATATTGCTCAAATACACATTTCCTCCTACCTGTGAGGGTGCAAAGGGCAAAAACAGATGCAAAGATCCATGTTTTTCAGACTTTACACCCTATCCGTGGTGAGTGCCCAAAGGGGAAGGTCTTTGTGATTTACTTTGCACTTCCTTGATGAATACAAGACTCCCTGAAGTATATTCATTGGGGTGACTTGGGGCTTGGGTGCTTACTTCTGGGATGTGCCTACAATTGTTATAAATTCTAAGCAAAAACTGAAGAAAGCCTTTAGTTTGTTACCCAATCCCTAAGTCTTACATACTAAATATTAATCTAACAATGTAACAATTCCCCAAGATGGCAACAAGAGTACATTATATTATTTGTATTATTGTAAAATAATTACAAATATACACCCAAAAATTTAGTTTTAGCTAAGCATTTGCATTAGTTGCTTATAAAGCAGGTTGCTGTTATAATAGTGAACTCTCATCTATCTCAAACATCGCTTTTATACTTACAATAGTAGCTATAGGTGTTTGCAAAGATTGTGGTTACAGAAACGCTATAATGGAGAGAAGTGTTTGGCATCAAATTTGAGGAGCATAGTCTTAAAGGGATCTTGTATTTTGTAAAGGATAAGTAAACCTAATTAATTTATTTAAAAATAGTTCAGGGAACATGTCTAAACACGTTTGCAAACAACATTTGTTATTTATTTTTTTATGTTCAGAGTATATTTTAAAATATATTCAGAAGAAAAACAGAGAAGTGTTCTTCAATTGCTTTGCTCAGGAAAGAAATCAGAAGTCTCAGATGCCCTTTTCAATATGTTTCCTTCCTGTGCAGAGTAACATCATAATACTTCTCTGTTTTCCTTCGGAAGGTATATCTGTTTGACTATTAGAAGAACTGACCAGCAGGTGGTGGTGTTTTTACAAAATTCATTATATTGGCAGTTAATAAAAGCTTAAATAGCTCTGACACTGAAAAAAAAATTGTCAATGTACACTGCTTAGAAAAAGCATCCTGAGCAATTTCACATGAACTTATCTTTAAAAACCAATGCTTTACTTGTTGCTGCACTGTACATCCAAAAAAATCTCAGATTATTTACAATTACTCACTAAATGAATTTCAAAATTTAAGATCCCAAATCTCCCTCGATTGTGGGCCCCCTGTGTCCTCTTCCCTGAGATCATCCTCATATTTATACAGCAAATGCACAGCACAAATGAAGCCGTAATTTTACAATTTATATAAGCAATAGATTTTCTTTCTTTTTCTCATTGAAAAATACATTGTGAAAGTTCTGTTTCAAGTTGGCAGAAACCCTTTGGCAATAGCTTGAACATATGCATAAAACTATAAGCAGACTAGCTGAATTGCTTACAGTCATATGCTGATAACGAAGCTAAATGTGCAAATGCCTCAAGAGGAAACAACAAGGTGGAGCATAACCAGGTTTTTGCTAAGCTTGTATTGCAGGAGACGTATAATGTAGACTTCATAATGTGTTATATTATTAGGCATTTTAAAAATTGATAGAGTAGATATGAATGATTCTAATTCTCAGAACATAAAGCCTGACAAAGACTTCAGCTGCAGAAGATACTTGTTATGCACATGGTTTACATTAGCCTTAGAATGGTGAACATCTGTGCCTTCAAATTTGTTCTATAGCTCACTCCTTTCCTTATTGAATATTGCTTTTACCCTCTGCCTGGTGTCCTTGCACATGCTCGGTGACAGATTTGTTTCAATATTTTAACTTTTACTAGCCTGGCCTAAAAATGTTATCAAGCATGCACAATACCCATAAACACCCAGATGATGCAAGGCAAATGTCTAATTGGCTCTCATGCATGCTAGAGACTACAGCAATGTCTACACAGCAAACCTAAACTTATTGTCCACGATTTGGCAGAATCGAAAGGGTCTCCACAAAACTAATTTTCACCATGTGACATAGACGAAACAAGATGTTTACCTCAGATACTTTTACCTCAAATTGCAGTTTGCTCACTCACAACGACCCCTAATTATAAAAATAAAATGTTCATTTCTAATACTTGGTTGAAAACCCTTTGCTGGCAATGGCAGCCTGAAGTCTTGAACTCATGGACATCACCAGATTCTTGGTTTCCTCCTTTTTAATGCTCTGCCAGGCCTTTACTGCAGCGGCTTTCAGTTGCTCTTTGTTTGTGGGCCTTTCTGGCCAAAGTTTAGTCTTCAACAAGTGAAATGCAGCTCAATTGGGTTCAGATCAGGTCACTGACTTGGCCATTAATAAATATTGCACTTCTTTGCTTTAATAAACTTCTGGGTTGCTTTGGCTGTATGTTTTGGGCCATTGTCCATCTGTATTATGAAATGCCTCCCATTGAATTTGACTGCATTTAGCTGGATTTGAGCAGACAGTAAGTCTCTGAACGCCTCAGAATTCATTCGGCTGCTTCTGTCCTGTGTCACATCATGGATAAACACTAGTGTCCCAGTGCCACTGGCAGCCATGCACGCCCAAGCCATCACACTGCCATGTTTTATAGAGATGTGGTATGCTTTGGATCATGACTTGTTCCATGACTTTGCCATACTTTTTTCTTGCCATCATTCGGGTAGAGGTTGATCTTTATTTCATCTGTCCAAAGAATGTTTTTCCAGAACTGTGCTGGCTTTTTTAGATGTTTTTTAGCAAAGTCCAATCTAGCCTTTCTATTTTTGATTCTTATGAGTGGCTTGCACCTTGCAGTGCACCCTCTTTATTTACTTTCATGCAGACTTCTCTTTATGGTAGACTTGGATATTGATACGCCTACCTCCTGGAGAGTGTTGTTCACTTGTTTGGCTGTTGTGAAGGGGTTTCTCTTCACCATGGAAATGATTCTGTGATCATCCACCACTGTTGTCTTCCATGGACGTCCAGGTCTTTTTGCGTTGCGGAGTTCACCAGTGATTTCTTTCTTCTCTCCGGATGTACCAAACTGTAGATATCGTAGCAATTTCTTGGATGGGTTTTTTCTGTTTTTGCAGCTTAAGGATGGCTTGTTTGTTTCACCTGCTCCTTTGACCACATGTTGTCTGTTCACAGCAAAATCATCCACATTCAAGCACCCGCCCCCCAAATCAACTACCGGGCTTTTATCTACTTCATTGATAGACATAGCAAAGGAATAACCCACATCTGACCATGATATAGCCTTTGAGTCAATTGAGCCCCTAAAAGGGATTGTTTTAAAAAAAAGGCTTTAGTTCTTCACATTTTTATGCTATCTTTTTGTTCAACCCACTGAATTAAACCTGAAAGTCTGCATTTCAACTGCATCTGAGTTGTTTATTTTAAAATTAATTGTGGTAATGTACAGAACCAAAATTAGAAAAAAAAGTTGTCTGTCCAAATATTTATGGACCTAACTGTACATAGTATATGTATTTCTACATCTATATGAAACAAGAATGCTTTGCGACATCAACAACAGTTTTTTGTATAAGAACATTGCAAAGAACAGTACATTAAAGGTGAACCTACACAGGAAAAAAAGATACCTATCTTCAAATGTATTTTGTTTTTTGCAATTCGCAGAAAATGTTTTGTTGTTTTTCTTTCCAGGAAATCATTATGTAGTCTCATTGTTACTAAAAGTCATGGGAAGATATACTTCTGTGAAACAGAAATAAAATATTAAGACCAACAATTCTTGAGGTATAGTTTGCATCATTTAGTGAACTGATATTAAGTCACAAGACATTTTGGGACTTTCACCAAGATCATATGGTTTAAATGTAGAGCCCTTCCTACTTGTTCCCACAGAAATTACTGTTTGCTCATTGTGGATTCATTGAAATGAAACAGCCTTTGTTAATGAGAAGGAATAAATCATGTTAACTGTAAAGACAAGAATGTTTTCTGCTTTAACTTGCAGTAAGGTTTCAAGATAAAGGTAAAACTGCAATAATATTTATTTCTTTGTAAACATATTCTTAAATAAGCTGCCTCAACGAGCAGAGAACCATGAATTACCATGCTGCATTGTACCTAATGCTGCCTCTATAGAAGTGATTAGCCACTCTGTTACATAGGAGGCTTACTCACTGACATGCTCAGCACCACTGCTTCTTTATTCAATAAATATATCAATGGATGCCATGTATCAAATAGTAACATAGTAATTAAGGTTGAAAAAAGACACACATCCATTGAGTTCAACTTTTTCTGTCTAAATAAAACCTGCCTGATTGTTAGCTAGATGAAGGTATAAAACAAATCTGAAATCTTGATTGAGCTGAGCCATCTGTACCCCTACATAGTAGGTCTTGAAACTCTGAATCCTGTATTGTATACATGATCATCCCAATCCCTTTTAAAATATTGCAATTACATCAACCCAATTCACAGGCACTGTACCAGAAAAAAGGGAGTCTAGGTCAGGATGATTATTCAGTTGGGCTGTTGTAGAAAAGGGACATACTGCAATCTGAATTATACAGTGTATATACATTTTTCTACCCAAGCATACATGACTCCACAGATTGAAAAAAAAAAAAAAATAGTTCCTTGTTTTAATGTGCACTACCCACTTTGGAAAGCAGAGGGACATTACTTCACAATTAAACAAGATGAGGTAGGGGTTGTATGTACACTGTGAGCCTAAGAGGGGTTGGGCAACGGTTCCTTCAAGTATCATGGTCTTTGAAATGTGTGCAGGTAGTATTTATTGATTTTTTTTTTAATGAAACACAACTGAATTACCTCATGTCAAAAAGGGGGGTTATATTTTCCCTTTAAATACCAGTTAGCATTGTGTTATACTGGCAATAGCAAGATCAGCTACAAAGGCATTTTGTTCCCTAATAGCATCCATTTAAAAAGAAATGCAGGAGTTAGGAGGCTGCAATAGGGATATATGAAGACATACATATTATTCTTGTATATAATGGTTAATATAAGCAGAGCCATGATTTCAATCCCTTACTTTAGGAGGTCTAACAGACTTCCTTCAATAAGACACTGCTGCTCAGAATGTATGACATGGGTTCTCTGCAACCAACACAAGTCTGCCTCAAGCTAAATCCCAATCTAGTTTTGCCCCCTCCTAACACTGATAAAAAAAACTTAAAAATACTGTATTTAATAATGTACAGGGTCAGTATGAAGCTACCAACAATCCTAAAGGCAGGACTGGACAATACAAACTTGATATCTAGATTTAAGGTTAGGACTGAGTTTTAGGGAACTAATTGTCACATATGGTTTCCCATAAAAGATGCCAAGGTTCCGACCACAGCTCATGCTTCTGTCTATAACAGTCAGTCACCTTTCCTTTCGGGAGGAGCCCTTCACTACTTGGATGCTGCCAGGTCTTAAAGAACCATGGCAAGAGTTCTGGGCAGACAAGGGAACCAAAACATGCAAAGTGTAGTCATAGAACAGGCCAGTTAAAAGCAATCAGACGGAATCAGGAACCAGAAGCATAGTGGTGGACACAAGCTGGGGTCTAACCAAACAGTAAACGCAGTACAAAGTCAGGATCCAGAAAATTGGTCAGTAACAGGCTACGGTCAGTACAGGCAGTGTATCGGCAGAAGTCAGGAACATGCATGGGACTAGAAGTGCAGCCAGGAACGATGTACAATATGCCTAAATTTGTCAACGAGTAATTGGCCGCAGCGCCTTTAAATATTTAAATTTAGCGCCAACCGTGATGACGTTACAGTGTACAATGCAGCACGCTGAACATAAAGGACACGAAGGAGCGGTGCACTTGTCAAACCACGAATGAGTGGAGGTGCTGGGCGTCTCCACAGGCAAGCCAGGTATTATTTATTAAATTAATATTTGAAGCCATCTATGTTATGAGGGTAGATGGAGTGCATAGCTGGTAATTACTATATGCCTAGTTTATAACCTCCTCTCCATTCTTCATTTTCCCATGTATGTTTATTTCTTTTTCTCCTTCTTATCTTCCTCAGTAATTTTTTTACATCCTGGAGTAGATAAATTGCAATTACAATTAATGTATGTTGCCTCCCACTGGTTACAATTAATCTATAATCTGGATTTACTGCACATAAAAGATGCTCTGATGCTAGATAAAGCACCTGCTGCTGTGAAGAAAAGAGGGCACGGTAATATAATGGTGCAAAGACATGTGCAATGGTAAAACAAATAAGTAAGACCAAAGAAGCACAAATTGCAAAACCCTGTTTGAGGAAGATCATTAATTAAGTTATCAAACAATTTATTCCCTTTGGCAACAACATAAAGTAATAGGATTATCTTTTTTTCACTTGAGCACTATTTCTGATATCACACACACTAGGTTATGAATTTACACCACCAGGGCTTTAACAAATCTGACACTGGTAAAGGGATAACTGACTTCACATGAAATTAAACTGGAAAAAAAAATCATGTTTTCTATTACTTTACTTTGCTTCACTTTTAAAGGAGAACGAAAGTTTAAAGGAGAAGGAAAGCTACTGAAGCAGTTCATTTCCAATAGATTAGACAAAATGGTGCAAGCAATAACACTATATTTATTGTGCAGAATGCTTTATCATACTTGAGTTAAAAGCTCTAGAAGTTCTCTGTTTGTTTAGGATAGCAACTGCCATATTGACTTGGTGTGATGTCACTTCCTGCCGGAGTCTCTCCCTGCTCGCTCATAGCTCTGGGCTCAGATTACAGCAGGGAGGGGAGGAGGGAGGGGGAGAGGAGCAAACTGAGCATGCTCAAGGCTGTGTCATGGAGGTTTAAACTGAAAACAGGAAGTCTGATACATAAGCCCATGTGTACACAATAGAAGGAAAGAAATGCTGGGTTTCTTTTGACAGAGGATTCAGAGCAGCATTACTTTGAGGGTTTACTGGTGTATTTATATAGACTTTTCTAATAAATCTTTCTTAATTTTAGCCTTTCCTTCTCCTTTAACAAAGAAGAAGGATAGAAATGCTGCACATATGTTATAAAGCTGGCCATAGATGTTGAGATTTTTAAAAGATCCGATCCTCATCGTGAGACCACGATTTTCTCAGAACGATGGTACGAATTGTCCATCAACTAAAAAGACCAATTTGCCAGGAAAACAAAGGGGAGCTGCCTGATTGGCCCTGCAAACATAGATAGGGGACCGACAAAGATTTTTTGACCTGGCCAATCAATTTCCTGACAGATGTCGGCCGAAAAATCGTAAGATGTACGATCGTTCGAATCCCACTAACCGCACGATAATTTCGAAGGATTGGTCGGACTTCCCTAAAATCAGTCGTTCGGCAAGAAGAATTGTCACGTCTATGGGGAGCTTACCAGCCCAAAGCAACCACAGGCCTTTAGCAGGGAAGATCTGTGGCTTCAAATATGCCCCAGTAGCTCCCTATCTGAGCTGCAGCAAGCTGCTTGAAGATAAATTGCAACCTGGAAGGGTCTTGTTTGTCAATTGTGTTTGCAAACTGCTACAGTCATTAAAAGTCAATAACAATTTTAAGCACTATCACCCAACCGAATCCTTACTTCCCAACGCAAACTGCAAGTGGATAGAAAGGACTTGGACAATTATTTTCAGCTCTGGAAAAAAAATTCATATGGTTTTCCAAAAATCCTGTTTGGAAAAAAAAAATCTAAATCGGTAATGTTTCATAGTTTATTAATGCATCAGCCCTAGAACTATGCCCAGTATAAAAGCAGTCTGTTTAAGCACTGTGTTTTTATAGGGTAATGGAACTGCTTGATGGCTTTAAATATCCTTTTATTTTACAACATGGTTACATATTTTTTATCTGCTTTTATTGCACAAATATATTTTAGATGTTCTCAGCACTAATAGTCCAATATTTTGGTATAAATGTAACTTATTTGCCTGAATGCTTGTTAACACTCCAGCAATAGTACTAAATTCAAATAAGGGCTCATTTTAGAGCGCCCATCTGTCTCCTATTTTACCACCTGGCCGGGAAAGAATATGCTTGATTCCAATGTTATTAATAGGGAAGAAATAAAAACACAATTAGGTTGGCTAATTTTTTCCAGAAAAGGTGGCAACCATAGCTCATTTACATATATCGGGATAGAATGCAAAGTGCAAAAAAAACCAGATGCAAACCTCCATGTGTTTTTCATGCTGTGCACCCTATCCTCAACACGTGCACCCCCAGAATCAGGTCTTTGCTCTCATGAATGGCTTTCCTAATTAATACAGCACTGCTTAAGTTCTATATTAAGAGGAACTAGTTGGGGAAGACTTATAGGAGTCCCTTGAGTCAGACCTAGAGGAGGGATAAATAACCATGGCATTAAACTCCACTTACATTTCTATATAGCTTTATTTAAAACAACTTAAAATGTTGTATGTAAAGATATTTAAAATTAAATTTGGTTTCAAATATCAAATCAGGAGCACAAATGTATCCTTATTTTCATTCTTGTACAAAATTGTAAAACTACTCACTGCTTAAATTCAGCTTTTCCTTTTATGTAATACTTGGCAATTCAATGTGCTGCCAGACTGCAAAAAGTGATTTTGATCATGGAATATTACTGCTGCATCATATGCATAGGGTATTAAGGATTTATTAGAACTGTGAACTTTCTATTAATCACGGTGACAAAAAAAAAGCAGAGAGGAAACAGCAGCTACATTTACCTCCGAAAAAGTCAAATGAAAGTGTGTATATAGCAAGCTGCATAAAGAATGAGAAGGAAATAAATTCCTAGTATGCAGCAATTTTCCGCATGTAAAACAGGAGCACTTACATGAATTTCTTAAGGTCATCTGAATCTGATATTGTCTGTATAAGTTGTGTGTCAAGTTTATGATAAAGGAACAGATATCATTTTGATGATCATTTTGACATCTTCCATTTATCTTAAATAGACAATGATAAAGTATGAGAGCAAGGCGTATTGTCCTTTATGCAAGCAATCTATGGACAAACTCTGTGCTGAGGAAAGTTATATGGCATATATTCATGGGTACAGAGAAGTAGGTATTATGTTGCCGAGGCGGAACAGTTATAAAGGCTAATATTTGGGAGAAAAAAATAGACATCTACAAGTTGCTTGGAATTAAATATGGAACAAATTCATTATTTTTGCGAAATCAGCCAAGTAATGAACACTCCACAAAAGATTTGGCCAAATACCAAACCAAATCTGAACCCTAGTATACATATTCAAATTTAAGCAAAAAAAAAAAAGACAAAAATAAGAATTTTCCATAATTACATAGTTGTGCAGTAAGCATATGGCTACTATTAAGAAGCTAAAATAAAACTGGCTTCTTGTGATTTTTTGTTTTACAAACAAACTGGCAATTATTAAATCAATGAAAACTGTTCATTTAATACTGCTGGAAATAGACAGAAATTACATCAAAATAATAAAATGTTTCATAATGAGAATG
This sequence comes from Xenopus laevis, assembly GCF_017654675.1. Classification (NCBI taxonomy): domain Eukaryota; kingdom Metazoa; phylum Chordata; class Amphibia; order Anura; family Pipidae; genus Xenopus; species Xenopus laevis. The sequence goes on along the minus strand of NC_054382.1, from coordinate 36,970,574 downwards.
GATGAGTTAGTATATGGCACTCAGGAGCAATATATAGTTACCTGGGCAGCATGGAAATATATATGGGGACAGAGGATTATAAGAAAGTAGTCGCAACACTGCAGCAAAACACACTACAGATATGGGACTTGTTATCAAGAATATTCTGGATCTGGGGTTTTACGGATAATGGATCTTTCTGTAATTTGGATCTAAGCCTAATAGAAAATCATGTAAACATTAAATAAACTCAATAGGCTGGTTTTGCTTTCAATACGTATTAATTATATCTTAGTTTTGATCAAGTACAAACTACTGTTTTATTATTATTATTATTATTATTATTTGGATAAACTGACGTCTGTGGGAGACGGCCTTTGGGTGATGTAGAACTTTCAGCAACAAGGGGTTTCCGAATAATTCCACAGCCCTCTCCTCTCTAGAATCCACAGGGAATATGCAATATTTGTGTAAATGTGACAACCTAATATGTCTGTATGTAATGATACAACCTGGAATAATGATAACCTGTATTGTTCTCTACCCTTTATAAATTTTTCTTTTTTTCTTTCTTCATATCATTCCTTTGGTGCTGTTCTGTATTATATTTTTGCCTTTCAAAAAAGAAAAATAAAGAGTATAAAATGTGAATGTGATCCTATTACTTTTACAGTATTTCAAGGCTTGGTAAATCATATCAATGATATTTTTCTTCAGAATCCCATATGAAAAAAGGTGTCGAGTACAACAAACCCCTACTCAAATTTTAATTAAAAAAGAAATTCAACTTTATTGTACAAAGCACAAAAATAAAATAAAAATAGCAACTGCAGAAGGATTTTTGGATAACCTTTTATAAATAGGGCCCTAAGTATTTAAAATGCAATAGAATTATAATATACTCATGACTATTATAATAAATAAAGCCAAGTTGGGGGATATGATTCCCACCATCCTCTTTCACCAAGATGCATGTGGTGGGAAGATACTTAATTACGAGTTGCCGGTTTCATTGTGAGTATTAATATTTATAGTTCACGAAGCACTGTATTGACATAAGCTGCTCTCTTGTAGCTACACACACACACACAAGCAGATCTCTTTCCAAATTGCAAACATTCATGCCGCCCCCAGGGCATAATGTGGGGGGTGTGGGGCTCATCAGGCAGGAATTGCATCACTGCTCAGTAACTAATCAGCTCCCTGTATAGCCAGATTTAGTGAGAAGACATTATATATAGTGCAAGTAAAGCCTACCCTTTACAGAAGCAGAGACCAATAATAAGACCTTGGTTAGGTAAATATAATTTATGATGAAGCCTTTAAATAAGCGCCTAAACATCTGTCAGTGAAACAACCCCATGCAATACATAATTTTTCTAGTTATAGCAACGCATCCAAACGTATAGAGACAAGGTCAGTGCAGGGCACACAACAGAACCCAAGGCAAAATCCATGTCTTCAGAGAACAAAAAGCACAACTCTTCCACACAACAAGCAGTGCCGCTGATAATAATTGCATCAATAACAGGATTACATTGCTCATATCCAGTGTTTGTGTTTCACTCCAAATGGACTTTCATAAGATATGAAGGAAAAAAGAAACTAATACCAGAGACTGCATTTATCACATTTCTTCCCCTTTAAGACTGAGGGCAGCAATCTGATGGGAAATGGGAAAAAATATTTCTTCTTCTATGCAGTTGGCCAGTTTTGTTAAATAGGGGGGCATTTACAATGGCAAAAATGTCCCATTCAGAACCAGAGACTGTGCCAGGAAATTCAGACCACTATTAAGCTATGGTAGAGGCAAAAGCAGAAAAATGGTGGTTATCACTAGAAACGCACACTTCTTTTGTTACAAAGCTTAAAATTCAATCCAAAAACCAAAAGTATGCATATGAAGTTGGTTGTCTTTGCTGCTAAAGCAGCATTCACCATTCACTCTTCTGGGTATGCTTTCCACTAGATGTTGGAGCACTGATGGTGGATTTTCAAAACCAATTCTGTAAGAACCTACATTACTGTATGCACCAAGTTAAAAGGCCTTTACAAACTAATAGGAAGCTAATTGTCAAGTCTGTTAATGTATGAAGCACCTGTGTCAGCAATAAAAAGTGTGGAGTAAATATGCAGTTCGAGTAATTAGAAGGGGTCTCCACATATTGTTAGCCATATGATTTATTAGCTACTCTCCTCTATTAATAGCTGGGACAATTTTGCAGTAAGTGGATCTACGGACGGTGTGAAATTATAATAGATCAGGTCAAACAATGCTTTTAGTTATACTATCAAAATTGTTTTCGACGTTACTCTGCTTTAGTAAACATTCTGCATTGTGTTGAGGCACAAGTACAAACTCTAGTTAGCAATAAGAGCATTGTGAGCTGGAGGTAATTTTCATGAACAGTGTCAACTGGGGTGTCCAGGCTCACAAGGGCTGGTGCCCAAATACCCCAGTCACAAGCGCTATCGCCTACCCCCACCACATACTTAAGCTACTCCTTGTGGACAAGATTGTGGTGGTTCTTATCAGAACTGGGGAGGGACCACAGAGCAGGGTAGAGACCATTGGGAATGTCAGTGGTAAGAATACTATGGTGCTATGATTTATTTTTATGTGACTTAAATCAATATGATGGCTGTTCACCACTGACTGACACTATCACAGCCCCACTCAAGCAAAACCCCATCATTTTATTTCTAACACATCCAAATCTGATCATACAGGTTATCAGTAATCAGGAGAAAACTTGACTCAAGAGAAACAGGCAGACATTTTGGAGATGATTTTTTTCAATGATTTATACTGTTATTCTACTTAATATGTAAGCATTTGTCAACAAAATGAATACACTAGAGGCAAATAAGATTTAATGGGTGAATAAAGATACTATTGTTTGTCTACCTACGTTCAGTATTATTCACCGAAACTTCTAAATGTAGGACTTCTCTACTGCAGTAGAGTAGTATGTCTTACAGTTGGATTCAGAATAATAGCAGTGTATTTAAAAAGTAAATAAATCCTTATAATAGCTTTTATTTCCTTACATATAAATGCATTGGCAACACTGCACATTCTATTCCAAATCAGAACATAAAAAATGTATCACATTTGTGTTATTCCTTTACAGAAAGTAAATAAAAGGGAATAGTAGGCTGTTCCAAAAAAAAAAGCGTCTGCATTCTTCTTTACAAACTCAAAGATTCACCGTATAAAATGAAAATGTGTCAAGATTTTGCTTTCAAGTTACTTGTAACTTTTAGCGTCCAGTTAATTGCCACTGTTTTTGGTTTTTGGTCTGCAATTGTGTTATTTACAAGCTTGCGGTATAGTGGAACACATGTATTACATCAAGCTCAATTATTTTGTTTGTTGGTCTGGAACCAAGATGTTGCTCGTTTACTGGTGTGTTTGGGGTCTTGTTAAAACACTAATTTCAAAGGCATTTCCTCTTCGGCATTAGGCAACATGACCTCTTCAAGTATTTTGAAGTATCGAAACTGATCCATGATCCCTGGTATGCGATAAATAGGCCCAATACCATAGTATGAGAAACACCCCATATCATGATGCTTGTGCCACCATGCTTACTGCCTTCACAGTGTACTGTGTTTAGGGGTCGTCTGACAAACTGTCTGCGGCCCCTAAACTTGGTTTCAACAGTCCACAAAATGTTGTGCCATTTCTCTTTAGGCCAGTTAATGTGCTCTTTGGCAAATTGTAACCTCTTCGGCACGTCTTTTTTCAACAATGGGACTTTGCAGGCGCTTCTTGCCGATAGCTTGGCTTCACATAGGTGTCTTCTAATTGTAACAGTACTCACAGGTAACTTTAGACCTTCTTTGATCTTCCTGAAGCTAATCATTGGCTGAGTCTTTCCTATTTTGGCTATTCTTCTATCCATCTGAATGGTAGTTTTCAGCCTATCATTTTCTGCACTTCTTTATGCGTTTTCCACTCTCCAATCAACTGTTTAATCAAAGTACGCTGATCTTATAAACAATGTCTGGAATGACCCATTTTACTCAGAGAGTGAAGTGCACTATAACTAGCATGCACAACATTTGCTGCCTGCCTTCCTTAAATAATTGATCACTGTTTTTTCACAAAATGAATGACCTTACTAATTGAACTCCACGCTGCTATTATTGGAACAAGCTATTATTATTTTGAACACTGCTATTATTTACAACAAGCCTCAATTAATGATTAAATTACACAGAATCAGCAGCATGCATGTCATAACTGTTGGGTCTGTTGGTTTTCTATTACTCTACTGCACCTAGTAGTAAATTATTTGCCATGTAGAAATATAATTTCTACCAAAAACAGTGACTGATCAGGTAAGTAATGTCGGACTGCTGTTATTCTGAACACAACTGTATGTTTGCCTATTTTGGAGGTATTGATCCAATACAATTAGGGCTGATTTAAGAATGCTCAAACCCTTTTAGCATTCAGTTGATAAAAACTCATGTGTGTTCCTCGTGTTGTTTCTTAGTTTGAATACCTTGGCTAACTTTGTTTCTCTTAGCGGGTTTTTTTTTTTTTTTAAATGAAAATCCCAGCACCTAAAATCTATCAAGATTTTATTTTTTGTTGGAGAAAAAAAACTGATTGACAGGAAGCCGAGGTATTTGATTGAAAAAAACAAGTCTGCAGTGTTTTTAGCAGCCAAAGGCTTTCAGAATTTTTATATCGGCCCCAAGTGTTGGTAATTAAATCAAATCAAAACTATACCTGCAAAAACTACCCCTCTTTGCTTTCCTGTATACCCCATTTTACTATCCATGGCTACTGCAGCTGTAACATCTGTAACATGGAGGCAATAGAAAGGGCAAAAAAGCAGAGGCACACTTAATACTGATCCTCCAGACTAATAAATCTGTGTCCCAAACCACATATGCTGCAAAACTGAAATTAGAGTTCCAGTGTTCTTCCCAGGCTGTTTTGGCTAGGCACAATGCTTGGCCATTTTTTTCCTGCTCCATGCTTCTCTTCATCCCTTAGCGTTGCCAGCCCGGACAGCCTGATTTTGAGAAGGGCTGTCCGGGTAAAAACTGCCTGTCTGGATTTCCAAATTAGGAAACCTGGACAGTGCTTTAAAATGAATGGTGCAGCCAATCGGTGATCGTCACGTTACAACCCTTGGATATTATGACAAAGAAAGGGAAAATCAGTCAAAAAATATTTTATCTTTTGCTTAAAATGCCCTTTATGGGAGATGTCACCTTTTGCGTAACAGCTCTATGCACTTCTTGGATTCAGTTAACCCTCCGGTTGCTGGCTTCCAGTCAAAAGCCTGTTAATACCAGTCTAACAACAGTAATACATGTTAAAAAATAAAAAATTAATGTAAACTGCAAAAGTGCTTGGAAAAGCACCCTGAGTAAGATTATATAAATTCATTTTTTGAGTTCAGCTACCCTTTAAGGGACAGAGATACTAAGGAGCAGCAAACATAGTCAAACCTGTTTTCCAGCTTCAAAGTCCAATATGAATTTATTGCTGCCTTTCACCCACCTGTTAGTACTGTGCTTCTCTTTAAACAAAAATGTTGGCAATATGCTCTGTGTATAATACTAATAGCAAGCCCCCAGCTCTAATTTATCAAGCAGAGAAGCCATTTCCCTTACCCTCATAAAGAAGCAGCATTTCTAGGTAAAGTAACAAATCAGAATAATTGCTTTAAATATAACCTTCTCTGCTATCATATGGTGATTTACGCTTTTGACATCGTGTATAATAAATACATGCTCTTGCCTTTCACTTTGCAAAGTCCATTTATTTTACTTCACGTTCTATTAATTTCATAGAAAGTGCTAGTTCTCTGGAATGGATGCACATATTTAATAAGATGAAAAGCATGGGTAAAATATCATTAACAGCACAATGTACATTTTCTTGTATCCTGAGCATAGGTTATACAGTATCTCTGATACATGCAATACATGTCCTCTGCATGATCCCAGTTGATTTTTACACAACCAGTGTTTGATATGTACCAGACACTAATAAAACAGAGTGCAGTATATACATTTAGGCTCCAAGCAGCCCAAAGATTAAAACATAGATTGCTACGCACACAATTGCTATGCACCTTTCAAGCCCCAATCTGAGGTCCCACAATTTTTCAGGGCCCCTTTGGCTCATAATAAAGTTACAGATATATGGAAACATTACTGTACCGCAATTCAGCCACAGATCCATATCTAAGGTGTATATAGGTGTTGGTTAAAAGAACCGCAAGTTGAGTAGGAGTTTCTAAGGGTCTCTTCCTACCCAAGGGAATAGTAAATAAAGAAATGAAAACCAGAAAGTGGGTCAAGAGCAGAGACCAGCCACCATATCTTCACCTAACAGCCGCAGGTCCCTACACACAAGGTTAGGGACCTGAACAGCAAGACATTGAACTGGATTCAATTCAGTGAGATAAAGTTATTTCATATCATGTGAAAACTCATGGACGAGATTAAATTCGAGGAGAAAAACATTTCTCCAAATTCAGTTCCAGATTTTACTCAAAGACGTCAATAGAGTTTTCACCTGATAAATCATGAGATACATTTTTCTGAATTGAATCACATCTCTAATTGAATCTCATCCATGAGTTTTCAAATGATAAACTATTTTCTCCCTTAATTGAATCTGGCCCAATATTTGAAGTACAGGCTCCAAATATCTTTAAAATTCATTATCACCCAATCTTCCTGCATTGAGCAAATGCAATTTGACACAGATTTTACAACATCAGAACAATTAATTTACGTTTATTAATAAATAAAGACTCAATCGTATTGGTGTTATTTTGTAAAACCTACAAAATGTGCCTGAAATTTAGTTTAATTTAAATTTAGAATGCACTTACCTTAAAAAAGGGAATGTTCACCTTTAAATAAACTATGTTTACGTTATAGCTGGACCTACTCTAATCAACATTTCAGTTTGTCTTTATATTGTTCACTGGTGCTTTTCAGTAAGGTACAGTATGCTTGGTTATAGTTAAAGGGCTGGTTCACCTTTAAGTTATCTTTTGGTATGTTATAGAATGCCAAATTTTCAACAGTTTTTGAATTATTTGCCTTATTCTTCTGACTCTTTTCAGCTTTCAAATGGGGGTCATTGACCCTATCTATAAAACAAATGCTCTGTAAGGCTAAACATGTATTGTGATTGTTATTTTTTTATTCATCTTTCTCTTTCGGCCCTTTCCTATTCATATTCCAGGCTATTATTCAGTTCAATACATGGGTGCTAGAGTAACTTGGGCCCTAGAAACCAGACTGCTAAAATGGCAAACTGGTGAGCTGCTGAATAAAAAAGCTAAATAACTCAAAAAAACTAAAATAATGAATGCACATTGTCACAGAATATGTCTCTAGACAACATACTAAAAGTTCTTTTAAAAGTGAACATTCCCTTTAAAAGGGACCTAGAATTATGGAATGATATAATACTCAATGATTATGTTAGCTTAGATCAATTGTGTTTCCAATGTAAAAAATGGAAAAAGAAGTTCAATCAAGCAAATGCCTCCCTTTGTAAGAATATCGTGAAGCAAACCTGCCTGCACTGAAAATAATATTGATTTGGATTTTTAACTTGAACACAAATACTAGCACAACCACCTTAATTTTTCTCATCATGAGCACACATACATACTATGTTGATCTTGGATGTACAAGGTGTTGACTTAGTAAATAAAGAGATTGTGAGAACAAACCTTTTCCTAACTTCTGTGCCTCTGCTAGTTATCCAAAGCCTTGCAGCTATTCACTCCTATCTGCACAGCCCCAAAAACAGCTTTGCCAAGAAAGGCGGAATGCAGGCTTGAATCAAAAATGCTTCAAACATAAACTACAATGCTAATCTAATGTAGATCAACCGTCCTAGATCATAACATTTTATTTGTAAATGATGTGCCGTAATTGTATGCTTAGGTGGAACATTCGTAGAATGATTAGAGTGCTCCTGATGACAGAATAGGAATCTCATTAGTAAAATGAATAGTATATTTTTGAATGCATCACAGTTTGGATTAAACTATCTAAACATAGACAACGTGATATAGTAATTAAGGTAATAACAAATGGCTAAAAATGTATTAAGCTGCACATAAATAACACGCAAATACACTGTATAATGTCCACCAGTACTGTTATAAACAAACTGTTACATAATCCCACCCAAGACCCATAAATTGGCTGTTGCAACAATGGAGTGATTGTTGCCCTGTTATATGTATATCCCATAAACTGAGTTCATATTACATATAAATAAAGTTTGTGGGTATTCATTACAATGCTTATAAAACTTTTACTAGAAACCACACCACTAATCTGCCCTACAGGCAATACTATAACAAACAAGGGAAAGTTGTGCTCATCACTCATTTTTAAAACCATTATGCGGGGGTGCAATGAGGCTGTGACCACAAAATACATATAGACAAATACAAGAGTCCTCTGCACTCAACCCATTATCAATATATTTAAGACATTGAGATATTTTGTGCATACTGCTACTGAAAAATGCCTTACCCTTTAAACAAAACGGGGATTGTTTGTCCATATATTGCAATATATTTAAGCTGGCCAACTATGTCAAAGGCATCCCATATCTGGCCAGTCCTACACAAAATTTTCATCTAATTCATTAAGAATTATATTGCTTTATTATACATTTTACAAAGGGACTAAGTTTTACCTGCAACTTACTTGCTGCTTTCAAAGTAAAACTTCCAAACTTGGTTTTAAACAGGAGCAGTGGCCAGCTCCATTTTGTAGCTCCAACCCTACCCAGCTATAGTCAGGTTACCCCACTGGTGGCTAATAATAGGGCAACCAAGTTTTGGAGTTTTACTTTGAAAGCAGATTTTTTTTTTGCTGAAAAAACTCAACTCGAATTCGATTTGAATTCATTTTGAGTTTGCAGGTCGATCCTATTCATTCAATCCTA